>NW_027361676.1:36692500-36972500 GCF_039654945.1 Dendrobates tinctorius | reverse complement strand
GACTGAGGAGGAGGAAGCAGCATGCATGGATGCCAGAATTACTCCTTTTCCTCCTCAAAGAGGAGAGCCCAACCCCAGCAACATGGCATTAAGGAGACTGTAGAGTATCATCTGCTGAATACATAGATTGAGAATAACCCTTTAAGTGAGAAAGGCTGTATGGGAAGTGACAAGGTGTCAGCATATTCTTTAGGGGAAACAATGTGATCAGCTGCAATATTATTCTTGGCATACTTGTCAGATGGCATTATGAAACAAAAAAGCACAATGTTTACTGATAGAAGAGAACAGTGTGTCTTATCGAAGGCAGCTCTCAAAATGCTAATATTGCATATGCTGCCCATATCCTTTCCATTTGGAGTTATTGACAATTTCTTTCATAACACTTTTTAATTCACATTCTATGAAACAACATATTTTCTGTTCTCTTTTCTACCTATGAATGCTGTGAGAAAAACACCCACATGGTTCTCATACCAGAACATTCAGTACTTTGTAACATAGTCATTCAGAAATGTTACTTCTAGCTATATTAGAAAAGCACAATATAAAGTCTTCTATTAAATAGAACACATCAAAATGCATGGACACACGATGTAATAGTGATTGCAGAGTGAAATAGAACAAGTTGGGTTTTTTTGTTTTGTTTTTTAAAATTTCACCTGTGTTGCGAAGATACTAGCAATCATAATGAATTAAATCCAAGTGGGTGTTATTAGTTTGTTTTCACTGGGGGTATTTCCTTCTTCTACCTGTATGAGTTGCACAATCATAAGAAAGTAGCAAGATACTAGAGAGAGAACACGCTGGTGGTCCTTAATGAAAGCAAAAAATGCTATTTTCAATGTTTTGATGGGGCACTATCTGAAATGATTAATTTGAGTAGAAAACAAAATAAACTACAAATATTTCAAAAATATTTTCAATTTTACAGGTCCCTACTAGGGATGAGTGAGTAAACTCTTTTTGATTCTGTTCTCGGCGAGTAATGCGGTACTCGTGGTACTCGAATCCTAGCGAGTAAATTTCACTAAAAATGATTTTAAAATCCAGAATGCTGGTCTATTGAAATATATGTTCAGTAAATGCACTTGTGGCGCCCCCAGGAGTATGGTCACCACAGTGGCTTTGCCTTTGTCCAGGGGAGGGTAATGCCAGGCTTGGAGGCAATGATGGGTCTCTCTCGCAGTCAATCTATGCATGCAACACAGTTCCACTCCAAGCCAGCAGGGGGAACTCTGAATTGGGATTAAGGGGAGGAGTGCTTTCTGAGGGCCAAGAGGAAGGGGTGGTGAGTTAGTTAGTGAGTCTGCGGAGGGTGAAGTGTGCAGATGTGTGGAAGGAGCACTGAGATAGAGCAGAGAGGATGAGCTCATCTCTGGAGAGAGCGCATGAACTGGAGCCTGGTCTCCACGGTTGTACGGATACTAACGGTCCTGCAACAGGCACCAGAGGAGTAGGAGGCTGTAAATGCCCTACTCCCATCTAAGACTTGAGGGCACAGCAGCAGCTTGGATAGTGAGCCGGGACTCAAGAGACAGGAGTCCCTGAGATAGGCTACAGCTGTCTGCCGTGCAAGTGAGGTTCTTGAGAACATCTGACAGGAGGAACTTCAGTGTAACTCGGTACTGGAGATCCCGCAAATAAGCACTAGTGAGGAGACTGCACAACCCATCTGCTGAGAGAGAATCCCTGAATTGCTTCCAGGCTAGCCTGCTCCAATACCATCTGTAATCAGGACCCTGGACTGCAGTTATCAAGTAAAGGTACAGAAATTGCACCCCCCTGTGTCTTGTCTGCTTCCTACCTTTCCGGCACTGCTACATCCCCGTGCCAACCACATCTACACTGCCCTGGGACTATAGCTTCACCTGTGTGGAGCTTTTACATCTTTGCTGCACCATACTATACACCATACACCAAACAAACCTATTTCAACACCCTCATCATCTCACTGTCCAATAACCCGAAACGTCTCTTTGACACTTTTCATTCTCTACTCAATCCAAGAGTACAGGCCCCAACCACGGAGCTCCGAGCTGACGATCTGGCCAATTACTTCAAAGAAAAAATTGACCAGATCCGACAGGAAATTATCTCCAAATCCCCTCATACCATGCACTGTCCTCCCTCCCCCACTGCATCTAACTCACTCTCTGATTTTGAACCAGTCACAGAAGAAGAAGTAAGCAGGCTCCTTGCATCTTCTCGCCCAACTACTTGCACCAGTGACCCATTTCCGTCACATCTCCTCCAGTCCCTTTCCCCTGCTGTCACCCCTCACCTAACTAAAATATTTAACCTCTCTCTCTCTTCTGGTATTTTTCCCTCCTCATTTAAGCATGCCATCATACATCCACTACTTAAAAAACCATCCCTCGACCAAAACTGTGCCGCTAACTATAGACCTGTCTCTAATCTTCCCTTCATCTCTAAACTCCTGGAACGCCTGGTCCACTCCCGTCTTATCCGCTATCTCTCAGAAAACTCTGTTCTCGACCCTCTCCAATCCGGTTTCCGCTCTTTACACTCCACTGAAACTGCCCTCACTAAAGTCTCTAATGATCTGCTAACAGCTAAATCAAATGGTCATTACTCCATGCTAATTCTCTTGGATCTCTCTGCAGCATTCGACACTGTGGATCATCAGCTCCTCCTCACTATGCTCCATTCCATTGGCCTCAAGGACACCGTTCTCTCCTGGTTCTCCTCCTATCTCTCCGACCGCTCCTTTACTGTTTCTTTTGCCGGTTCCTCCTCCTCTCACCTTCCCCTTACTGTTGGGGTTCCTCAAGGATCGGTTCTAGGCCCCCTCCTCTTCTCCTTGTACACTGCCCCTATTGGTCAAACAATCAGTAGATTTGGTTTCCATTACCATCTCTATGCTGATGACACCCAATTATACGCTTCTTCTCCTGACATCACGCCAGCCTTTCTAGAAAACACTGGCGATTGTCTAAACGCTGTGTCTAATATCATGTCCTCACTATATCTGAAGCTGAACCTGTCAAAGACTGAACTCCTTGTGTTTCCTCCCGCTACTAATGTACCTACACCCGACATTGCCATTTCCGTCTGTGATTCCACTATTACTCCCCAGCAACATGCCCGCTGTCTTGGGGTCATACTTGATTCCGAGCTTTCCTTTGCCCCCCACATTCGATCACTGGCTCGCTCTTGTCATCTGCACCTCAAAAACATTTCTAGAATTCGACCTTTTCTTACTTTTGACTCTGCAAAAACTCTTACTGTTTCTCTTATTCATTCTCGTCTCGACTATTGTAACTCTCTTCTAATCGGTCTCCCTCTTACAAAACTCTCCCCTCTCCAATCTGTCTTGAATGCTGCAGCCAGGATCATATTCCTCACCAATCGTTACACCGATGCCTCTACCTTGTGCCAGTCATTACACTGGCTACCCATCCACTCCAGAATTCAGTATAAACTTATTACCCTCACCCACAAAGCCCTCCATGGCTCAGCACCACCCTACATCTCCTTCCTTGTTTCAGTATACCACCCTACCCGCGCCCTCCATTCTGCTGATGACCTGAGGTTAGTATCCTCAATAGTCAGAACCTCCCACTCCCGTCTCCAAGACTTTACACGTGCCGCGCCAATCCTTTGGAATGCACTTCCCAGGTCAATACGATTAGTCCCCAATCCCCACAATTTTAAGCGTGTCCTGAAAACGCATTTATTCAGACTGGCCTATCGCCTCAACACATTAACCTAACCTATCCCTGTGTGGCAGAGCCAAAAGTTTTACCATAACCAGGTTCCCAGCATCATGTTCCCACATGCTTTATGCATCCATTAGCCCTCTGTGTCTGTACTGTTACACACTTAACATTATGGCTGGTCCATACAATCAGGGCAACTGTTACCACCCACCTTTCGTGTCTACCTCTTTCCTCATAGACTGTAAGCTTGCGAGCAGGGCCCTCACTCCTCTTGGTATTTGTTATAATCTACTGTATGTGATTATTGTTATGCTGTAATGTCTATTGTCTGTACAAATCCCCTCTGAAATGTAAAGTGCTGCGGAATATGTCGGCGCTATAAAAATAAAATTTATTATTATTATTATTATACTATCAGTCCCAGCGGATCTGCATGCAGCGTCAGCTTAACACCTCCCTTGCGGTGTGGCATGGAGGTGATCAGCCTGTGGCACTGCTGAGGTGTTATGGAAGAACAGGTTGCTTTGAAAGCAGCCTTCAGCTCATCTGCATTGTTGGGTCTGGTGTCTCTCATCTTCCTCTTGACAATACCCCATGGGTTCTCTATGGGGTTAAGGTCAGGTGAGCTTGCTGACCAATCAAGCGCAGTGATACTGTTGATTTTAAACCTGGTATTGGTACTTTTAGCAGTGTGGAGAGGTGCCAAGTCCTGCTGGAGAATGAAATTTCCATCTCCAAAAAGCTTGTCGGCAGAGGGAAGCATGAAGTGCTCTAAAATGTCCTGGTAGAGGGCTGCACTGACTTTGGTCTTGATAAAACACAGTGGACCTACACCAGCAGATGACATGGCTCCTCAAACCATCACTGATTGTGTAAACTTGACACTATACCTCAAGCATTTTGGATTGTATTCCTCTCCACTCTTCCTCCAGACTCCGGTACCTTGATTTCTAAATGAAATGCAAAATTTACTTTCATCTGAAAACAACACCTTGGACCACTAAGCAACAGTCCAGTTCTTTTTCTCCTTGGCCCAGGTAAGACGCTTCTGGTGATGTCTATTGGTCATGAGTGGCTTGACACAAGGAATGCGACACTTGTAGCCCATGTTCTGGATACATATGTGTGTGGTGGCTCTTGAAGCAATGACTCCAGCAGTAGTCCACTCCTTGTGAATCTCCCCCAAATGTTTGAATAGCTTTTCCTTAACAATCCTTTCAAGGCTGCAGTTAACCCCTTCCAATCCACAAGAAATAGGTCTGTCTTTCCTCTTACCATCTTGGGGGCCAGAATGTTCTCTACCTCAAAACATCTTCAGTGCTAGCTGGAGCATGAGTGGTACCAAGATCTTTGAAAAAAGGGCTGAGTATGACAGGTTTGAGGAGAGATACATAAAAAGAATTGGGGATCTGTTAAGAGGCCAGAAGTCTGAGATTATAGGCTACTGGATTGATCTGCTTTAGAGCCTCGAATAGTCCGATAAAGCAAGGACCCAGTTTAAATTATGGTACATTGAGTCGAACATACTTAGAGGACAGCCAGACCTTGTCCCCAGGTTGAAACAGAGGCGGATCCAGATGTCTCTTACCTGCGCGTTTTTTCATCCATTCCGAGGACAATAATAATGTAGATTAAAATCTGTCCTCCCAGATTTTAGAAAAACCCTTGATGAGGAACTTAGCAGCTGGAATATCTGAGGTAGTAGAGACAGGGAACGGAATATTGGGATGTTGAACGTAGACTACCAAAAATGGAGATTTGGCAGAAGAGTCATTCACATGGTTGTTGTACAAGAATTCTACCCAAGGCAGGAGTTCAGACCACTCACTGTGGAGGACATTGACAAAATGTCACAGAAAGTTGGTCAGGATCTGATTGACCCGCTCTACCCAGTCATTGGATTGAGGGTGTTACAGGCTTAAGAGAAATCCAGAGTGACATTAAGAAATTTGCAGGTGGCCGTCCAGAAGCAAAAAGTAAACTTGACACCTTTATTAAAGACATGGAGGTGCAAAATATGTAGAATGAATTTCTCTGCAAACACTGAAACAGATGGAAGACCGGACAGTGGAGTTAAATGGAACATCTTGGAGAAGTGATCCCCATCCATGCAGATTACTGTACACACATCGGACACTGGAAGAATGGTGATAAAATCCATTGAAATATGCTGTCAGGGAGCAGATGGTAAGGGCAAAGGAAGTAGCCGATCAGTAGGAAGGTGTTTCAGGGTTTTGTTATGGGAACAAGAGAAACAGGCAGGAACGATGTCTGCAAAAAAAGAAAAAGAAAAATAGTCAAAAGATGCTATAGGATTTTTACAAGATAAAAGGGGTGAAGTGGTCAAAAATTATGTTGAGAAGACTGAACTTTTAAATTCCTATTTTGCATCTGTGTTCTCTAAGAAAACAATTGTAACATGAACTGATCTTCATGGTGCTATCGAAGGAATAAAAGAATCATATATGAACAGAAAGATGGTGAGAAAACACTTAGCTAATTTAACTTAATTTAAATCTCCTGGTCCAGAGGAATTATATAACAGGATACTGAAAGAGTTAGCAGAAGAAATTGCAGAACCACTAGCCAAAATCTTTGAAAAATCCTGGAGAACAGGAGAAGTCCCAGAAGATTGGGAAAGGGTAAATGTCCCTATTTTCAAAAAAGGAAAAAGATGGAGCCAGGAAATTACAGGCCAGTGAGCCTTATTTCCATACCAGTAAATATATTTGAACAAATTATTAAACTGAATGTATGTAAGTACTTGGATAAGAACACAGTAATTAACTAGAGCCAGCATGGGTTTGTAGCAAACAAGTCATGCCAAAGTAATCTAATTTTCCTTCTATGATGGAATCACTGACTGGGTAGATCAGGGATATGTGTTAGATATAGTATCTATCGACTTCAGCAGAGCATTTGATAAAGTATCATATACTATCCTTATTGAAAAAACTACCAAGTATGTGATTGACAAGGCTACGGTTAGGTGAATTTATAATTGACTCAGTGAGTGGTAATAAATGCTTGCACACCCAAATGGAAGAGTATTTGAAGTGGGGTAGCACAAGGCTCTGTCCTGGCCCTAGTGTTGTTCAACATTTTTATAAATGATCTAGATAAGAGAACTGAAGGTAAACTAATCAAATTTGCAGATGATCCAAAGCTAGGAGGGATAGCCAACACTAGAGAAGACAGAGAAGGATCTAGATAAGCTTGAACAATGGGCAGCGACTAATAGAATGGTATTTAGCAGGGAGAAATGCAAGATTCTATATCTGTCCTAGAAAAACAAGCATTACATCTTCATAATGGGAGGAATGGAACTAAGCAACAGCACATGTAAAAAAGACTTGGGTATACTAATAGATCACAGACTGTACATGAGTCAACAGTGTGATGCAGCAGCAAAAAAAGGCTAACAGTTCTAGTATGTATTAAGAGAAACATAGAGTCTAGATCACGTGAATTAATTTCATTTTTTTTTAATTATTTATTTACCGCACAAGCACCAACTGATGAATACTCCCATCAGCTGCTCCTGCTCTCATGGTTATTAGCGGCAGCAGGCGTCGACTGATGGGAGCAGCCAACACCAGCTACCGGAGGTAAACTTTATACCTCCAATCACAGCTGTGTGCTCACGCTGTCTTTGGGCAGCATGAGAACTGCAGCTGTCTGACCGGCGGTGATGATTTTACCACCAATCAGAAGCGGTGTTTGTCGCGCTGTCATGTATATGACAGCATGGCAAACACTGGATGTTCAGGCCCGCCATTCACGTAAATGGGGATCGGGTTTGAGTGTAGGACTGAACATTCAGGTGTCCATGCATCTCTATCTCTGAGCTAGCAAAAACTCCTTGTCTTCCGGTATTCTTGCCATATCCATAGCCCTAGCATGCGCGATAGCAAACAAGTTGTTTAAACCTGCATTCCATTCTTCCTCCTTCTTCTTCAGACTATCAGAACATTTAGTTTTGTTTTCTTTGTTTTTCTTTAGATTGTAATATATTCTTCCACTTTTTCAACTACATGTTTTTTCAGTCTCGGGGCTGCCTGCCTTTGCTCAAACATTAAGAGCATGGTTAGTTGTTAAACTGTTAAATGACCAGCATCAAGAACTGTCTGTTTAGTCATTTTCTTGTAGTAGTAGAACAGTCACATAACCTCTCTCTCAGATGGTAGTTTAGTTGAAGATAAAGTAGTATCAGACATTTGTCGAATAAGCCACAAGTCTGTTTCACTTCTGGTTGTTGGCTTTGACATACTGCAGTGCTAGCTGCTATGTTTGATGTTTTATTTTTGTAACCCCTGTAAAGTGACTATGGTGTAGAGGAACTGATGCAAGCATAAAAAGACAATGCTTCTTAAAGAGACATTAATCCTCTCAGAACTGTACTGCTGCGGCAACCAGGTAGAGGAGGAGCAGCATCAGGACTGATTTGTTGAGCAAGCCAGAGAAGGCTATATTCAGTAAAATTTGTGCCATCCTGCCACAACCAGGTCTTATAGATGAGGTACAAATAGAACCCAGCCATGGCAAAAATCCAGAAAGTTTGATGGTAGGTAAGGACCCCTACATTTTTGTGTATCTAGCTGAATTATTTTCTGCATTTTTAGTTTACATGCAAAAACAAAATCAAGCGGTGCCTACTGAACAAAACACACTTTCGAAAGTATCGACCACCCTATCCTCCACCATAGTGTAGGTTTCTCAGTCTGCAAGATGTAATGATAAAGAGTTGATCTCCTTGTGTCTCTTCCTGCATGATGAGTATAGAGCACAGATGACTCACATCTTTCAGATAAGGTAGATGTGGGGAATGGGTATCACTGTAAACCCTTTTATCTGCTCTCCTTTCATGACACTGTCAGCTCTACTATATTGTTTTGCTAAGCTGCCCTTCCTCCTTACAGCCTGTCAAGAGGTGAGATCTTGATTTGTAAGCTTAGGATGAACAATAGCATAGATTTCAACCAAATAAGCTGAAAGGCTACACAATGAAATTCATAACTGTACCTATAGTCCATGACTGGAATATAAATTTACCATGATACATAATACATGTGTGTTAGTCTATCTCTGGCATTCTGTACATGAACTAGGAAGCTCAGCATGGCAATACTACTGTATACATACCACTCAATGAAATATTAATATATAGAATGAAATATTAATTTACAGGCAGGGCCGGCCTGACCATCAGGCACTTCTGGCAAATGCCAGAAGGGCCGTTGCCTGTAGTGGGCCACTCGATCCATTCCTGCTTCCAGGGCACTGCACGCAAATGCGGGGTCCCCCTCCTGCAATGACGGTATGAGACGCTGCACGGCACTTCTGACCCCCCTGCCGGCAGCTCCGTTCTCAGGCTGCAATTGGCTGCTCTGTGTGCACAGGACCTGTGATGAGCTCACAGGAGGGGAGGAGTCAGGGCTCACATGATCAGGAGCCTCCGTGTGTATGCAGGACTCTGCCATGCTGGTTGTCATGGTGCACTGCTGGATGCGAGTAAGTTTCTGTGTGGGTCAGGAGACGTTTACAGGGTGGATGCAGCAGAGCCGTGTTTATGAAGTGTACGGAGCGGGGCCACGCGTGTACGAGGTGTACGGAGCGGAGCCGCGCGTGTACGAGGTGTACGGAGCGGAGCCGCGCGTGTACGAGGTGTACGGAGCGGAGCCGCGCGTGTACGAGGTGTACGGAGCAGAGCCGCGTGTGTACGAGGTTTACGGAGCGGAGCCACGTGAGTACGGGGCATGTGGAGCCGCACGTGTATGAGGTGTACAGAGTGGAGTCGTGTGTGTACTTGGTGTACGGAGCGGAGCCGCGCGTGTACGAGGTGTATGGAGCGGAGCCACGTGTGTACGGGGTGTACGGAGCGGAGTCGTGTGTGTATTAGGTGTACGGAGCGGAGCCGCGTGTGTATGGGGTATGCGGAGCGGAGCCGTCTGTGTACGGAGTGGAGCCATATGTGTACAGGATGTATGGAGCGGAGCCAAGTGTGTACGAGGCATACAAAGCGGGCTTTTCCCACGGACACAGGAGTACACGACAAAGCCCTGAGGAGCATTTTAAATCTCGCACATGACGTTCCACCGGAAGTGATGTGCTGGTAGCTGAACGGAAATTAGATAATTTCATGAGGAGATTGTGATGGAACTAGGAATGCTTCAGATCCATCACCATGTCCTCCAACACCGCAGACAGCAGGATCGCCTTGGATGCCGGCCATGTGAGCGGATCATAATATTTCCTGCATCGGGAGGCTCAGGTGGGCACTACAATGGGAGCCGGGCTGCTATAGTATCTTTATAGAATCTTTCTTTATTACTTTCTCTCTGTTTCTTTCTTTCTCTGTTCTTTCTTTCTCATTCTCTGTTCTGTCTTTCCCTCATTTTCTTTCTCTCTCTGTGTTCTTTCTCTCTCTAATCTTTCTTTTTTCTATCGCTCTCTGTTCTTTCCCCTCTTTCTTTTTCTTTTCCTTTCCTCTCTTTCTTTCTCTCTGTTCTTTCTTTCCTTCTTTCTTTCTCTCTCTGTTCTTTCTATGTCTCTCTCTGTTCTTTCTTTCCCCTCTTTCTCTCTCTATTCTTTCTTCTTAATCTTTCTGTTCTTTCTTCCTCTCTCGCTCTCCTTTCTTTCTATCTTTCTCTCTGTTTTCTTTTTTCTCTCTCTCTGTTTTCTCTCTTCCTTAGTACCAGTCAATGTGCCCACAGTACCAGCAAATGTGCCCATAATGCCAGCCATTGTGCCCTCAGTTAGTGTGATCAGCAGTGCTAAATGGGTACGGTTGGGCGTGGACATGGGTGTGACTAGTTGTGAAATGGGTGTGGCTGGGGCATGGCCTAAAAATTGCAGTGGCGTGCTGCCTGCACCCCAGTCTTTGTCCCTCTTTCCCTTCTTTGAAAGTTGGGAGGTATGATAGGGGCGGCAATGACCAGGGGGTCTGGTTGCCTAATAGATAGCAGTTCTGCCAGGAATTCTGTCACCGTGCGTACAAAAGGGGACAGAGCTTTTGGAGGAGTACTGCAACTAAAAGCAATAAATAGGACTGAGCTGCAATACTGGGCACAGCTGTGACTACATGTTATATAGTCGTGTTAATCTCCTCTCACTTCTTGTAACCTGCAAGTGTACAAAGATATTATATAATCACTATGTGACTAGTGGGCCTGTGTAACTTCAAATTCCAGGGCTGAATTTTAGTCCCAGTCCAACCCTGTTTACAGGGATATAGTTTAGCCACTGGATAACCTTTTGTAGTGATCTTAACTACTATTTGGCTTTTAATTTGTCGCTGTCCCTGTCTCTGATTCTGATCTGACTTGTTTAGATTTTCCCACAGCTGCCTCCAATGGTCTCAGCTACTTTATGGACACAACGCAGGAGCCCCTGCAGCAAATGCCAAATGCCTCTCTAGTGTGGGAAGTGTATAAAGCAAGGTGCTTGTATAAAGTTTGTTTGCGAAAGCATATTTTGAGTAAACAGTTCCATTACAAAGAAGTTGCTGAGATTTGCAATTTTTGCATATTTACTACATATTGTGTTATTTTTAATTTGTATGGTAGGAATAAATTAATAAATTTTAAAAGTGCTGAAGAATTAAAGTGAACATTTGTCCTAACCTCTGACAACAAGAAGTCAGGTCATTAAATCATCTATGGATACAGTTCATGTTACGCCCTAACATTTACTTCCTTTATGTTTCCTTAGAAGATTAGAATAAAAAAGTAATTTGTCATAATCTAATCATTTATGTAGTCAAATGAAACAGGAAGCTTATTTGGACACTGTGATGCTAAAAGTCTTAGATAGTATGTGATAAGCCTTCTAGTAAAAGTGAAATGGTTTGCATTTCTTGTCTAACTTATCTGTGTCATTGCTTGCTTCCTTTGTTGTAGCCAAATTTATAGCCTTTGTAGATTAATACATTTTCTAGTGGAGAAGCTCAGGAGCAAAAAAAGAGAGGCTCAGGAGTAATTATTTTTTCAAACAGTTAATGAGCAAGTTAATGGATATACAGGTGTATCTCACAAATTATAATATCATCAAAATGTTAATTTGTTTCAGTTCTTCAATACAAAAAGTGAAACTCATATATGGAGTCATTGCAAACAGAGTGATCTATTTTAAGTGTTTATTTATGTTAATGTTGATGATTATGGCTTACAGCCAATAAAATCCCCAAAGTTATTTTCTCAGTAAATTAGAATTCTTTATAACACCAGCTTGAAAAAATGATTTTAAAATCCGAAATGTTGGCCTAATGAAATGTATATTCAATAAATGAACTCAATACTTGGTCGGGGCTCCTTTGGCATCAATTACTGCATCAATTCAGCATGGCATGGAGGTGATCAGCCTCTGGCACTGCTGAGGTGTTATGGAAGCCCAGGTTGCTTTGATAGCAGCTTTCAGCTCATCTGCATTGTTGGGTCTCGTGTCTCTCATCTTCCTCTTGACAATACTCCATAGATTCTCTATGGGGATAAGGTCAGACGAGTTTACTGGCCAATCAAGCACAGTGATACTGTTGTTTTAAAACTAGGTATTGGTACTTTTGGCAGTGTGGACAGGTGCTAAGTCCTGCTGAAGAATGAAATTTCCATCTTCTAAAAGCTTGTCGGCAGAGGGAAGCATGAAGTGCTCTAAAATGTCCTGGTATACAGCTGCGCTGACTTTGGTCCCCATCTGTGGACGTCAGGCACTCAGACCATCTTTATGGAGTCAGTTTCTAACTGTTTGTGCAGACACATGCACATTTGTGGCCTGCTGGAGGTCATTTTGCAGGGCTCAGGCAGTACTCCTCCCGTTCCTCCTTGCACAAAGGCTGAGGTAGCGGTCCTGCTGCTGGGTTGTTGCCCTCCTATGGCCCCCTCCATGTCTCCTGGTGTACTGGCCTGTCTCCTGGTAGCGCCTCCAGTCTCTGGACACTGCGCTGACAGACACAGTAAACCTTCTTGCCACAGCTCGCATTGATGTGCCATCCTGGATGAGCTGCACTACCTGAGCCACTTGTGTGGGTTGTAGCGTCTGTCTCATGCTACCACGAGTGTGAAAGCACAACCAACATTCAAAAGTGACCAAAACATCAGCCAGAAAGCATTGGTACAGAGATGTGTTCTGTGGTCTCCACCTGCAGAACCACTCCTCTATTGAGGGTGTCTTGATAATTGCCAATAATTTCCATCTGTTGTCTATTCCATTTGCACAACAGCATGTGAAATTGATTGTCAATCAGTGTTGCTTCCTACGTGGACAGTTTGATTTCACAGAAGTTTAATTTACTTGGAGTTATATTCTGTTGTTTAAGTGTTCCCTTTATTTATTTGAGCATTGTATATGGGCATGGGAAAAGCTACCATAACTTTACAGACATGCCATAATTGCATGTGATACTTCAAATGTCTTTCATGGATAATCTGTCTAGTGTTTGTAGGTGTTCATGTGAGCTGAGGCAGTCAGCTATTACAAATTTTAATTTACATTTAATATTTTTTTTAATTAAACCAGGACATGCAACATTCACAATTAACAGTTCACATTCTATTTTTTTTCAAGCTACATTGTGCTTATATTGAAAGATTCATCCCAATGTTAATATTTTCCTGTAAAAAATAGACAGCCTAGGGTGAATGTTAATATCAGGCTGCATCTGTGCTTCCTCATGTGTCTCAGCCAATCACTGTGTCCAATGTCAGCCAAAACTACAGATATTCCATTACTCCATATATCTAATGTCCCATTGTTCTCAAGACCCCCATTGTCTTCAAAGCAAAGATTGTAGTAAATGATAATGCTGCTTTTTCTACAATATTTTTATGTACATGAAGCAAATGGCAGTTCTCTTGCCAATTCAGAATAAATACGTACTTCTTATAATGTGAAACAACTGTATCACCATTAACATAGAACGTAGTAAAAAGAACACTAAACCTAATAGCATTAAAGGGGTTATCTGATATTTTTTCCAGCTGAGTCCAATCCACATGTTGCAGATACAGACTGTGTTCCATAGCAGACATATGAGAGTAAAAGCTGTGATCATAGATAGCTCCGATAGCAACAGCTGTTAAGAGTGACCACAGCACTTAAAAGGTCTCCAACATGGTGTCACTCTGCAGCCAAATGGCCCTTCATGCAGCGCAATCATGGTACTGTAGGTATGCTGATAGGTTGCTAATGTGGTGCCAATATTCAAAAAGGGGACAAAAACTGAACTTGGAAATTATAGGCCAGTAAGTTTAACCTCAACTGTGGGTAAAATCCTGGAGGGTTTTCTAAGAGATACTATACTGGAGTATCTGGAGAAGAATAACCTTATGACCCAATATCAACATGGGTTTACAAGGGACTGTTCCTGTCAGACTAATCTGATAAGCTTTTATGAAGAGGTAAGTTCCGGACTGGACCAAGGGAATGCAGTGGACGTGGTGTACATGGACTTTTCAAAAGCTTTTGATACGGTGCCACACAAAAGGTTGATACATAAAATGAGAACAATGGGGATAGGGAAAATATGTGTAGGTGGGTTAAGAGCTGGCTCAGGGATAGGAAACAAAGGGTGGTTATTAATGGAGCACACTCGGACTGGGTCACGGTTAGCAGTGGGGTACCACAGGGGTCAGTTTTGGGCCCGCTTCTTTTTAACATATTTATTAATGACTTTGTAGGGGGCATAGAGAGTAGAATTTCAATATTTGCAGATGACACTAAACTCTGCAGGGTAATCAATACAGAGGAGGACAATTTTATATTACAGGAGGATTTATGTAAATTAGAAGCTTGGGCTGATAAATGGCAAATGAGCTTTAATGGGGATAAATGTAAGGTCATGCACTTTGGTAGAACAAACAAGATGTATAATTATGTGCTTAATTGTAAAACACTGGGCAAAACAATCACTGAAAAAGACCTGGGTGTATGGGTGGACGACAAACTCACATTTAGCGGCCAGTGTCAGGCAGCTGCTGCAAAGGCAAATAAAATAATGGGATGCATTAAAAGAGGCATAGATGCTCATGAGGAGAACATAATTTTACCACTAGTGCGACCACACTTAGAATACTGCGTACAGTTCTGGTCTCCGGTGTATAAGAAAGACATAGCTGAACTGGAGCGGGTGCAGAGAAGAGCGACCAAGGTTATTAGGGAACTAGGGTGTCTGCAATACTAAGACAGGTTATTACACTTGGGGTTATTTAGTTTGGAGAATCGAAGGCTTAGGGGTGATCTTATTACAATGTATAAATATATGCGGGGACAATACCAAGACCTTTCTAATGATCTTTTTACTCTTAGACCTGTGACGGGGACAAGGGGGCATCCTCTACGTCTGGAGGAAAGAAGGTTTAAGCATACTCACAGACACGGATTCTTTACTGTAAGAGCAGTGAGACTATGGAACTCTCTGCCATATGATGTTGTAATGAGTGATTCCCTACTAAAATTTAAGAAGGGACTGGATGCCTTTCTTGAAAAGTATAATATTACAGGGTATGTACACTAGTTTCCTTAATATTGCGTTGATCCAGGGAGCTAGTCTGATTGCCGTATGTGGAGTCGGGAAGGAATTTTTTTCCCCAATGTGAAGCTTACTGTTTGCCACATGGGTTTTTTTTGCCTTCCTCTGGATCAACATGTTAGGGCAAGTTAGGATAGGATATGGGTTGAACTAGATGGACTTAAATTCTCCCTTCAACCTTAATAACTATGTTACTATGTTACTATGTTACTATGTTATAGCAGTTGAGGCCATTTTGAAGGCTTCTATGTCTGCCATTCCCTCTATCCGTGAAATGTTCCCTGTGCCATTGGCTGCAACACAACCCCAAAGCATGATTTATCCACCCCCATCCTTAATGTTTGTCGAGATGTTCTTTTCCTGAAATTCTGCATCCTTTTTTATTCATACGTACAGTTGTGCTCAAAGGTTTACATACCCCAGCAGAATTTTTGCTTTCTTTGTCTTTTTTTCAGAGAATATGAATGATAACACCAAAACTTTTTCTCCACTCATGGTTAATGGTTGGGCTGGGCTAATCTAGGAGGGACTGAGCTAAGTGGCTACCTGGTTTTCACTGAAGCTTCTGATGGTGAAGTTAGGCTTGAGCTGCAGGTAGCTGCCAGGTACCACTCCTAGGCAGTCCATGGTTTTGCGGCTGCTGACCTCAGGGTCAGATACACCGACACGTATAAGGACTCTCAGGTTCTGGGTGTTCTTACTAAATTGATACTGACACAGAGTTACAGACAGGACTGGTTTCCGATACTGAAAGAGGCTTTGATAGTACGGACGTGGGAACGCTAACCAGTACTGACACAGGTGCAGGCTTAAGTACTGATGGAACAGTTACTGTCGTGCGGCTTCTCTAGGGGCGGCACAGTGGCTCAGTGGATAGCGCTGCACCAATCCCACCAAGGACAACATCTGCAAGGAGTTTGTATGTTCTCCCCGTGTTTGCGTGGGTTTCCTCCGGGTACTCCGGTTTCCTCCCACATTCTAAAGACATACTGATAGGGAATTTAGATTGTGAGCCCCATCGGGGACAGTGATGAAAATATGTGCAAACTGTGAAGCGCTGCGGAATATGTTAGCGCTATATAAAAATAAAGATTATTATTATTATTCTCTAGGTTCAGGTAATGTTGGATGCAGTTTCAGATTCGAGCTTTGGCTACACAAGGACCAGGGGTTCAGATTCAGGACCTGGTCACACAAGGAGTAGGGGTTCAGGATCTGGCTCTGGTCACACAAGGTTCAGAGGCTCATGATCTGACCCTGGCCACACAAGGACCAGAGGTTCTGGCTAATACTCAACTACACTGGAAGAGGGACCTGGCAATATAGAGTTGCACAAACACTATGGCTCAGGAACTATACAGGTTGCTCAGGCACCACCCTAATGGGGAAGGTGTCTTTTATACTAGATGCCTCCCAGCTATTGGCTGGGGGCATTTACAAAGTGAGCAAGATGTCCTTTTAAGAACGTGGGAGCGAGCGCACACACTAGGTGTGCCTTCCAGTGTGTAAAAAGGAGGAATATGCACCAGAGACAAGGAGGTGACCGAGCGGCCGCGGCAGTTAGTATATCGGCATCCCTGCATGAAGGGGGAAGGGGAACCATGCAGGCATGCCATCATTAGCATTACACTCCCATGTATATATTTTTTTAAATGTAATGTATGTATATATGCACGTAATGTAGAGTGACAGTATTAATATGCTCACCTACACCTGTTCTGTCCGGGATCGAGTGCCGTAATACTCCTCTTCTGAGTGACATTACCCCTCTGCAGACACTCTGGGTCACACTGAGCACTGCATGACCCAAAAGTGGCTTTTACAGTATAAGCCCCTGTAGCGTCAGAGCAAGGCTTCATAGGCTTTCATTCTTAAAGAGACCTCCAGCTCACACATAGAGCATAGAGGGAGTCGTCTTGTCGCAATTGTGGTGACGTCACTGAAAAGAGAAGAACAGTGCTGGACACCGGAGAAAGTGGCGGTAGATGAGTAGATGAACACACCACTCACACTACACTACATGTATATACGCACATTGAATGAATGAAAACCTTAGTGGGAGTGAATACAACCTGACAAGCCAACATTCTAGTGTCTAGGATGACACCCTATATCTGTGAGTTAAATAAATGTAATGACAGTAAAATAGGCTATACGCAACAACATGGAAGAATGGGCTTATTTCAGTATTAATAGGCGTAAAACCCATATTTACATGCAATTTTAATCATATTTACTGGGAACAGTTTTTAAATTGCTTGTACTTGAAGAAGTCTAGAATTATCATTTAGAATTACATAAATGACCAATATTAGGCTATCCAGATTCCCAGCAAATTTCATCTTAGCGTTGCTACTAAATGGCATAATTATGTTGCATCATGAAAATGCTCCCTGGGCATTACACAAAATTAGTCTAAATTATGACTATATGAATAAATCATTTTTCTTGGCACTGGTCAATCTCTCGATTACACCGAGTTCCAAAATATTCTCTCTGATGTGACTTCATATATGAGGCGCTCTGCCATCCCTTCAGCCAATCTGTACAGTATCAGAATGTCATCAGCAGTTTAATTGATGGTTGATGTAAATATGGCTAAGGAAGAACATGGGATGATGAATCTATGAGACATGAATGTAACATTTCTATAAATAAGCGGATGATTGCTATTTGTGAATAATATAAACATATGTGGGAATATGTTTTCAATTGAAATGACTGTAATAGCAGATTGGCAAACAGTAAAAGTCAATGAGAGTTATTCTGGAAAGTTAAATCAGGTCATTTTTCATCAAATTGATCTAAGTTTTCAAATCATTTTGGCTTCCATGCAATGACAAATGTAATGACTCTCGGTGTATAAATATATAGCTCTGGCAAAAATTAAGAGACCACCACATCAAAACCCTATCATAGGAGCCCATTCTCCAGACCTGAACACCATTGAAAACCTCTGGAATGTAATCAAGAGGATGATGGATAGTCACAATGTCATAGTCCAGTCTGGAGTTTATCTTCTGCCGTCTTCACTCTGGACTGGTCATGCAGGGGTTAATCTCTTCAGCCTCGTTCTGGAGCTAGCTGGGCTATTTCAGTCTCTCACAGCCTGCTGACCAGTGTTAGCGATAGCTCAAGCTTCCAGTTTAGAGCCTCTGACCCTTGTACCTTGATGATCCTCCTGCCTTTGACTGATATTCACGTGTATTACCCGGACTGATCTCTGACCCTGTCTCTTGGTATTCATCTCTGCTGTTACGTTCCCTCTCTGGCATCTGACCCCCCGGCTTGTACCCCAACCACGTATTTCGTCTCACGTTTTGGACCCCGTGCTCATGTTCTGGCTTTCTGACTCTCGGCTTGGTATTTTCACTACGTGTTTTGCTGCTCCTTCTGGTACGTCTGCTCCTGCTAGTTTCTGACTCGGTTCGTCTGACTATTCTCTCTCGTTAACTGTGGCACCTGTGCTGTTGCTCAGGGTTGCTGCTCTTAGTGTGTAACCTCTCTTCCCTCACCAGCTCCCCCTGGTGGAGGTTCACTACATTATCACTAACCTATACATTTAAACGGGATTTTGCACTTTTTTTTCTTTGGTCATGGATCTGCTACATAACTTGGCAGATCAAGTGTCCAGTTTGACGCAGATGGCGCAGGACTTTTCTGTGAATCATCAGTCCCTTGTCATGTCTCATACCCACTTACAGAAAGAACTGACTGAGACTATTAAGACCATGCAGGGAAACACCTCTCATATTGTTTGTCCACCAGGTGACTCTGTAGATGTTATTTTGCACTCTCCTGAACCCTCAGTTAAACTTCCTGACACATTTTCTGGCGAAAAGGATAAATTTCACATATTCAAGGAGAGTTGTAAATTATGGTTTTCTCTTAGACCCCGATCGTCTGGGGATAAGACTCAGCGGGTGGGGATTGTTATCTCCTTACTTAGGGAGGGTCCCCAAACCTGGGCTTTCTCGTTGCCCGCTACTGCCCCTGAACGGATGTCAGTAGATAGGTTCTTTGAGGCCCCAGGACTTATCTATGACGAACTGGACCATGTTAGGGTGGCAGAGGACACTATTATGGGTCTGGGGCAAGGGAAGCACTCAGCCAAATGGTACAGCCCCAAATTCCGTCGATGGTCCACTGAGGTGTCCTGGGACGACTCCACACTGAAATGTTTGTTCAGGAATGGACTGTCGGATTGCTTGAAGGACGCTCTGGCTCTCCATCCACCTCCCAGCTCAATGGAGGTGGCTATGACTCAGGCTATCTGTATGGATCGGAGACTGCGGGAGAGAGGTGTTACTCAGTGAGGGGTTCCATTTTTCCCTGCTAACCCTGATGTTTTGCTTCCATCTGAACCTATGGAGATGGGAGCCACCAACCCCCAGGAGAAGGAGAGGAAACGGCGACGTGATGGAAAGTTGTGTTTTTACTGCGGAGATCCCGGACATTGGAAAAAAGACTGCCCCTCCTGTCCTCCGACTAACAAGCGGCTGAGTCTGGGTGATAATCGTGGAGGTCACCCAGACTCTCAGGTACCTTTTTCTTCATTTTCAAAGATACTGCTAAAGGTGGAACTTGGTGTTGAGAACGGCTTTTTCCATACGTTGGCTTTTGTAGACTGTGGGTCATCCCTGAACCTGATTGACTCTAAGCTGGTGGCTCGCTGAGATTAGGGACAGTTAGGTTGGGGACTCCCTTAAAAATTGTGGCTATTGACTCTACACCTCTCGCTAAGGATGGTCTCCATTTCATTTCTAAAGAATTCACCCTCAGGGTGGGGGCCCTACACCAGGAGCGCATGTCATGCTTTGTTTTGGATAACCTCCCTGCTGGCCTGGTGTTAGGGTTTCCCTGGTTGCAACGGCATAACCCGGTTATTGACTGGGGGTCCCGGGATATTGTTAAATGGGGACCTGGTTGTTCTGAAAATTGTCTTGCTACTGTGTCTATGTCATCCGTCAGTCTGGAGGGTATTCCGGAGTACCTGAAGGATTTTGAGGATGTGTTCTCTGAAAACTAGGCTGAGATTCTACCACCACACCACCCATTCGATTGTGCCGTGGATCTTGTTCCCGGTGCCAAATTGCCCAAAGCCCGGCTGTACAATCTCTCCGGCCCTGAGCGGTCTGCTGTGAAGGAGTATATCTTTGAGAGCCTCCGTAAAGGGCAAATACTGCCATCAGTCTCTCCCGTGGAAGCGGGGTTCTTTTTTGTAAAAAAAAAAAGGATGGTGGTTTACGCCCATGTCTCGATTTTCGAGAACTGAATAAAATAACCATAAGAAACACTTATCCTCTCCCACTGATACCTGATTTGTACAATCAATTGTTGGGGGCCAGGTGGTTCTCTAAGTTGTACCTCAGGGGAGCATGCAATCTCATCCGTGTGCGGGAGGGGGATGAATGGAAAACTGTGTTTCTCACCTCTGAGGGTCTGTTTGAAAATTTGGTTATGCCCTTCGGTTTGACTAACGCACCAGCGGTATTCCAGAGTTTCATTAATCGTGTTTTTTCTGATTTTATTGGATGCTTTGTAGTTGTTTATATTGATGACATACTCATATATTCTTCTGATAGACAAAGTCATATGGGTCATCTTCATGCGGTTCTCCAGAGGCTCAGGGAGAACTCACTCTTTGCCAAATTGGAGAAATGTTCATTTTTTACTCAAGAATTGTCCTTTCTAGGGGTCATCCTGTCCACTGAGGGGTTTCGTATGGACCCTAGGAAGATACAGGCCATTGTGGATTGGGTGCAACCCAGAGATCTCAAGGATCTTCAGCAATTTCTGGGTTTCGACAATTATTATAGAAAATTCATCAAGGGGTTCTCTCAAGTGGTCAAACCCCTCACTGATCTCACCCAAAAGGGGGCGGATCTCAAAAACTGGTCAGCTCCAGCTGTGGCGGCGTTTTCTTTGTTAAAAGAACGTTTCATGACTGCTCCGGTACTGGTTCAACCTGTTGGCGTCGGATTTCTGTCGCTGCACAGCGAGAATCCTGAGCCTTGCTTCTGGAGGACTCCCATTCCTCTCCAGCCACAGAGGAGCTTGCTCAGCAAACTCGTCGGTCCCGGCGCTCTGCCCAGACCAGCTCCGTGGGTTTGCTTGCTGCTGCCACCTCTGGCACAGCTATGGCAATGCATGCTGCTCAGAAGCGAGATTCTCCAGGGACTAAGTCCTCATGTCGGGCTACTGAGCGTGCCCGTGGTGTGATCTCCCATTGGAGGTCGAGAATCACGTGCTCAGGTCCTGATCGTGTTCGAATTGGCCCATCCGAGAAGCCAGGAAGGTCCCGGACGCTCGCGGCTATAAAAGGTTCGCATGGCCGCTCGGCCATGTGCTAGGATAGCCAGTATTTTCTGACTATAAGGAGTGAGTGATGGATGCAAGTATGAATGTCTCTGGTGACTGACTCATTATGAAGCCCCTACCGTTGGTACGCATGTGTTGTGCAGCCTAGCCTGCTAGCGCCCAGGCTTAGGCGTAGGTAGGACAGAGTTGAGTCAGATATTAGTCACTATCAGTGACTCGGCACGCCTCAGAGCAAGTGCTCCGCATTCCTTAGCCAGCATCTATAGCGGCGTTCGTGGCAGCGACGCCACGCGCTCAGTGGCCTAGAAGGGCTCTAACCCCATGCCTTGGGGTGGAGTTCTGTGACTGTTTGCTGTGCGCTCAGTGGCCAGGCTCTGTGAGCTAAACAGGCTCCGGCATTCACTTTCAAGTGGCTGTGCGGTTCTGTGAAGTAACAGAATCTGCTCCTGTTCACACTGGGTGTCGTAACCCACATGTGACTGTTTTCATGCCGCTCTTCCCTTCCGCCATTACCTAGCAGCAGTGTACCACCTCTGCACGGTGGACCCCGGGCTGCGAACGCACTCTCTACTATTTTAGAATCTGGTGCGTTCCGCCAGCCCTAACACAACCTGACTTGTCTAAACCATTCATAATAGAAGTGGATGCCTCTGAGGTGGGAGTGGGGGCTGTGTTGTCCCAGGGGCCCACCACATTATCTAACTTAAGACCCTGTGCCTTCTTTTCTGAAAAATTTACCTCTGCTGAAAGAAATTATGATGTGGGTAACCGAGAGTTGTTGGCCATTAAATTGGCTTTTGAAGAATGGAGGCATTTTTTGGAGGGGGCTGTCCGTCGTATCACTGTCATTACAGATCACAAGAACCTGTCTTACATCGAATCCGCCAAACGTCTGACTCCGAGACAGGCAAGGTGGTCACTTTTTTTTCCCGATTTCAGTTTTCCATCAATTTCAGACCAGGTTCCAAGAATGTGAAGGCGGATGCCTTGTCTCGCAGCCTAGATCTGGTATCGCCTCCTGAGCCTCCTTCCTCCATTCTTCAGCGCG
Source organism: Dendrobates tinctorius (assembly GCF_039654945.1). Lineage (NCBI taxonomy): Eukaryota > Metazoa > Chordata > Amphibia > Anura > Dendrobatidae > Dendrobates > Dendrobates tinctorius. The sequence continues at coordinate 36,949,927 of NW_027361676.1, read as the reverse complement.
GGGTGGTGGTGGCTGTGGTGTACCCGAGATTGGAGCAGGAGATTTGTGAGGCCCAATCTCTTGCTCCTCCATCCATACCTGAAAATAAGCTCTTTGTGCCTGTCCAGTATCGGTTAAGGGTGCTTCGGGAGTTCCACGACTCAGCTCTGAGTGGGCATCCTGGAATCTTGGCCACTTGTAAAGCCATCACTAGGCTGTTCTGATGGCGCTCGTTGACTTCTAACTTCACTGGTTTTGTGTCCTCCTGTGAAACTTGTGCCTGCGCTAAAGCCTCCCACAACCGGCCGGCCGGGGAATTGGTGCCACTGCCAATTCCGGATACACCGTGGACTCACCTGTCCATGGATTTCATCACCGATCTCCCACCCTCTAATGGCAAAACCGTGATCTGGGTAGTTGTGGATAGGTTCAGTAAACAAGCACATTTTGTACCCTTAACGAGCCTTCCTAATGCTGAGACTCTAAGCTATTCATTGAGCATGTGATTCAGTTGCATGGTGTGCCTGTCAGTGTGGTGTCTGATAGAGGGGTGCAATTTGTGGCAAAATTCTGGAGAGCTTTTTGTAAAAGGCTGGGCATCAGTCTAACCTTTTCATCGGCCTACCATCCCGAGACCAATGGTCAGACTGAAAGGACCAATCAGTCTTTGGAGCAGATCCTGCGGTGTCTTGTCACATCCAGACAGGATGATTGGTGCTCTGTAGTGTTGAGCGATACCTTCCGATATCAGGAAATATCGGATCGGATTGAATCGGACTGATACCCCAAAATTATCAAGTATCGCCGATTCCGATACCGGAAACCCATGCAAGTCAATGGGGCACAAATATCAGAATGAAAATAAACCCTTTCTTTACTTGCACATCCAGTTTGGGAGGGGGGATGAGTGTGGGCAGTGCGTGGGCGGACACTGTGCGTGTCTGTATGGGCCTCTCGGGCGTCTGTATGGGCCTCTCGGGGGTCTGTTCGGGCCTACCGGGGGTCTGTTCGGGCCTGCCGGGGGTCTGTGCGGGCTGCCGGGGGTCTGTGCGGGCTGCCAGGGGTCAGTGCGGGCCTGCCAGGGGTTGTGTGTGTGTGCAGGCATCGTCCGATGGGACTACAAGTCCCATCGGGCTATGCCTGCTACAATGACAGTGATTGACACATTAGCCAATGATAGGACAGTAGTAGTCCCATCATCCGGCTAATGTGTTGAATGTAAAAAAAAAAAAAAAACCATACATACATACTACATTCATTCTACATACATACTACATATATACAACATTCATACAACATACATACTTCATATATACTACATTCATACAACATACATACTACATAATACATACATACTACATATATAGTACATTCATACAACATACATACATATATACTACATACTACATACATTCATACAACATACATACATACTACATTCATACAACATACATACTACATTCATAAAACATACATACATACTACATTCATACAACATACATACATACATACTACATACATACTACACTGGTTCCAGACATTAACCCCACGTGTGTGAGTCAAACCCGCACTGAGATCATGACACCGTCATTACGGATTCCTAATGTGTTCTATAAGGTGCTTCTGAAGCCGTCGGTGCCTTCCTCTGATGAGTCTCCCTCCCACCCGCCGCCTGTTATGGTAGATGGTCAGACCGAGTACGAGGTGGAACAGGTGGTGGATTCTCGCATGCTCCATCGTTCACTTCAGTACTTGGTCCATTGGAAAGGATACGGTCCTGAGGATCGGTCATGGGTGCCAGCGCGTTCGGTCCATGCGGATCAGTTGGTCCAGGCTTTTCACGCTCGTCATCCAGGGAAGCCTGGGGGTCCAGTGGCCCCCCATTGAGAGGGGGGTACTGTCATGGTCCAGTCTGGAGTTTATCTTCTTCACTCCGGACCGGTCATGCGGGGGTTAATCTCCTCAGCCTCGTTCTGGAGCTAGCTGGGCTATTTCAGTCTCTCACAGCCTGCTGACCAGTGTTAGTGATAGCTCAAGCTTCCAGTTTAGAGCCTCTGACCCTTGTACCTTGGTGATCCTCCTGCCTTTGACTGATATTCACGTGTATGATCCGGACTGATCTCTGACCCCGTCTCTTGGTATTCGTCTCTGCTGTTACATTCCCTCTCTGGCATCTGACCCCCGGCTTGTACCCTGACCACATATTTCGTCTCACGTTTTGGACTCCATGCTCATGTTCTGGCTTTCTGACTCTCGGCTTGGTATTTTGACTGTGTATTGCTGCTCCTTCTGGTGCGTCTGCTCCTGCTAGTTTCCGACTTGGTTCGTCTGACTATTCTTTCTTGTTACCTGTGGCACCTGGGCTGTTGCTCAGGGTTGCTGCTCTTAGTATGTAACCTCTCTTCCCTCACCAGCTCCCCCTGGTGGAGGTTTCACTACACACAAACCATCAGACAAAGAAGAACTGCTTAAATTTTTGCGCCAGAAGCAGTGTGAAAGACTGGTGGCAAGCATGCCAAGACGCATGAAAGCTGTGATTAAAAATCATGGTTATTCCACAAAATATTGATTTCTGAACTCTTCGTGAGATAAAACAGTAGTATTATTGTTTCTAAATGATTATGAACTTGTTTTCTTTGCATTATTTGAGGTCTGAAAGCACTGTTTTTTTTAATTTTGACCATTTTTCTTTGACAGAAAAAAAATATCAAATTTATTGCTTGGAAATTCGGAGACATGTTGTCAGAAGTTTATAGACTAAAAGAACAATTTACTTTCTACTCAAAAATATACCTATAAAAGGAGAAATCAGACAAACTGAACATTTGAAAGTGGTCTCTTAATTTTTGCCAGAGCTGTATATTAGTAGTTTAGTTTACATTTTCCAAAGTTTCTAATGATTGTACCATTTTTTTAATTATCATTGTCTGTAATAATCATTATTAGACAGTTATATTGAAAGCTAAAATGATATAATTATTCAAGTGTGTAATTTGTATAATTTATTATAATGAGACAAGTGATACTTTTTATGACAATTAAACTGTGGTTGTAAATTAGGGATAATTCTTTCATAGGGATGTTGCATTACTACTTCTTTAAACTAATTACAAATTTTCCAATTCACCCCCTGAACCACTAGGTGTAGTTTGTTCTTGTAGAATTCAAAGATGGACATTTCAATAGCCATTCAGTATTTAGAATGATCACATCCATACGTGTCAAGTCTAGATCCCGTGACTTGAATCTGGTGAAATCTAGATTGTAATGGCCCAAAAGCTGTATGTTCCATAAAAGTGTCATCTGAATGAGGCTCAAAGTCATGCAGGATAAAAGTGTCAATCAATGGTGATCACATGAGATCATGTGAAAAATAGCTGCAATATACAACCCAAGTAGCCACTATGCATAGAAGCTGGATACATGATACATGTATAGGTTATGTCTATGCGGTCAGCGACACCTCAAATTTTTCAGGAGCTTATAATGGCCTTAGTTTAAAGGGAACCTGTAAGGTTATACATGCTACCCTATCTGTGGGCTACCTTCGTCAGGCACTGGCTGTGTGATCTCAGCCAGGTATGACTGACTCTGAAAATGCTGTGATGTTTCAGGAAAAAATACACTTTAATATGAGCGGCTTCTCTCCTCGTACAAGCAGAGACCGCCGGGAACCCACCTGTCCGACTAGTGATCCCCTGCTGTCCTGTCTGTATACTCTTTTGCTTCCTACTCTGCCCAGAAGCTGTGCTATGATCAGACCATGTTCCTGTACGGTCAGACACGGCCATTACACAGCACACAGCAGGGGCACATTTATAAGATTATCCCAGCACAGAAACATTAAGTTTAAAAACATCCAATTGTGGAAATAATTATTATTCCACGATCTATTAATTAAAATGTATTTTGTTTGTTGATAAACTCCTTTTAAAAGGCTGTCCCATCTAGGACATTCATATCTGTCCACTATAAATGTCTGATTTATATCTGAAGTTATCTTCAGGTGTTAAAGGAAACAGGCACCATAGAGACAAAGTGTCACCGATGCGTCACTGTGAAACCAAAGAACCACAATTTGACCACCAAGTTTTTCTATTTTTGGTTTATAGAAAAATGTTGGGTACTACATGGACTTTTTAACCAAGGCTTAATACCTGTTTTTATTTGCTTTCTGTCTAGTTTCAATGATTTTTTAGGTTTAATTACACTAGCGGCAAAATTTGCATGAAAAGGTATTTACCATAGTTAAGGGCCATTTTTGTGCCTATCATAAGGAAATTCGTTGTGACATCAGTCACGGTTTCCCGCACTTAGTCATCTGCTCCTAACACAACAATATTGTTACATGTCAGTCTTTAATCTTTTAATCTCTTCCGGTATCCCTGACTTGAATGTTTGGGTTTTCACCATTCAGGTTTTGCTTTTCCAGCTGAGTAAATGTTGCATGAAGCGGTGATTACGCGCTGTACATTACACAAGTGACACCTCAGCTTTCTAGTTCGCGGCCATAGACGGCTTTTATTCTGTCTATCTTTTCCGGTAATTTAACAAGTGGAGGATGCTTTAATTAAAATATAAGCAAATGTGACTGAAGAGGAAGTATTTCCTGGAATGTAAAGTAAACAGCGCACAGGAAATACCTGACCCAGAAGTGAACAGGCGAGCACAAGTAAGCATTTCCTGACTCCTGACTGTGAATGGACACACTGGCTGCTCGCAATTCCCATGATATTTGTGTGCAGTCGACTTGGACTTACATTCTTCCTAAGCAATTATCAAGCCTATTTCTATCAACTCATGGTTCGCAGTTCTCATTTGTAAATAAGGTTTCCAAATTTTAAAAAAAATATACAGATATATATATAGGCATAAATACGTTTTCTGCCTATGCACAGTGCACACAGAAAGCTGCCAATCAGTGGAGTGGGCAGGGTTATACAGAGCTCAGTATTCAGTGAAATGGAAGATCTGCAGCAAATCAAACAGTGATTTTATAAAAACTGCAGCAAGTAGTCCAGTAAGTGACATATCGCTGGAATTAGGGTCTCTGTCTCTACATTATGCTCAGATGAGACTGTAGAAACCTGGTGGCAGATTTCCGTTAACAATCAAGGGTTTATTTTCTGCCTTGTGTGCCCCCTGACCTCAGAATTAGGCTCACACTTGTCTGTATAGTCCAGAGATGTGGTACAAGAAACGAAGCGATGACATTGGAGGAAATGTATTCAGAAGTCTGGCACAGGACTGTGCGGAGCCATGGAGCTGGGAGGCTATGCAGACAATGCTCGTGTACTGAAGGCCCTAAGCAGTGCAGCTCTTATGTGCCAGGGCGGGCTGCACAAGGACTGCTTAGCTAAGACTGGCTTCTTTGAGCAGCAAGGCTAGATTTTCTGAAGAACCTGACCACTCAGTAGGTGCATTGTCCCGTCTTCATATATGTCTACCACACTTTCAAACTCTATTTTCTTATATATGACATTGGGGCAAAATATTCTTATAAAGTCAAAACAATTCAAAAACAATGCATGGGCCGACACTTGAACCAGTACAGGAACCCCCTTATATCTTTCAACTGGATATCGGCTAGCTAAAGGCATAGTTACCTACATTGGTGTAGACAATTGAGACACTTGAGCCCCACACCAGTCCTGCCTGAAAATGCCAATTTGTGAGCAAGATTTGGGTAAACCGGACCCTTTAAGGACTGGGGCACCACAAATTTCCTGGCACAGTTTCTCAAAATTGACAGTCCCGACAGATTTGGGATACTTACATCTATAAGGTGTGGAGAAGTAGCAATCGCACTTGGCTGTGGTGTCCAAGGTGGACATGGTTGTTCAGGGGGACAAACGGCTTCTTTGCCGTATAAGAAGGCACCAGTAGTATATTTGGCAAATTGTACATGCTGACATAGGAGCTTCAGGTTAAACTCTTCATCCAGCTGGTGGTGGTTGAAAGGAACAAGCTATAGCAAATTCACAAAGTCGCAGCACATCCCATCTCTGCTCTGCGTACAAGGGTCCAACCACATAAAACATTGCTTAGAAAAATACTACAGACATCATTATAATTTATTTTCAGGCAATAACTGGCACGGCAGTATATTTTTATTTTTTGTGCTATTCTTATTAAAGTACTTTTTTTCCCGAAAATCCTTTTTCTAAAGACGTTTAATATTACATGGGGAGGTTTATTATACCATAATTTAGTTAAATTGCTTAACTTAATTTGCTATAAACTGAAATAATTTTTGTTTACTGCCTGAAATTGCCAATTTCTCTTGAAACTACTTTGAATGTGAATTCTATCTAGCAATAATAAACGTTGTAACATATATGGTTATTTGCGAGCTGTCATTTTTACCATATTGATGCTATTGTGCCATCTAGTGGAAATGAGGTTGAATTACACAGTAGAAATATTCCCACAGAGTTTTATTTGGAACACTTTAGGTTTTTATAACACAGTTGGAAGCATGCACTTCCAATACATGCAGTTTATACTTCCAGTACATTGATAGCATGTACTGAAAATAACTACAGTGTTTGAGTAAAGCTCTTTATCCATTATGCAGTTATGATAAGAAATACTACTAACAACTGTTGGTGCAAAAGTAAGAAAATGGAAGAAATACAAAATGACTGTCAATTGACATCGAACTGGGTCACCATGTAAAAACTCAGCCTAAAACTACATGGGGGGGATTTTTTAATGATCTCAAGGCAGCTGGGACCACAGTCACCATGAAAATAATTGGTAACACATTACTCTGTAAAGGTTTACAATCCTGCAGTGCCCGCAAGGACCCCCTGCTCAAGAAGGCTCATGTGAAGGCCCATGTGAAGTTTGCCAATGAACACTTGGATGATTCTGTGAGTGATTGGGAGGAGTAGTCCTCAAATGAGTCAAAAATTGAGCTCTTTTAACTCAACTCACTGTGTTTCGAAGAAAAGAAATGCTGCCTATGACTCAAAGAACACCATCCCCACTGTCAAGCATGGAGGTGGAAACATTGTGTTTTGGGGGTGTTTCTCTGCTAAGACCACAGGACTACTTCACATCAATGGGAGAATGGGTGGAGCCATGTACCGTAAAATCCTGAGTGACAACCTCCTTACCTCCCACAGAACATTAAAAATGGGTCATGGCTGGGGCTTCCAGCAAGACAATGACCCAAAACATACAGCCAAGACAAGGAGTGCCTCAAAAAGAAGCACATTAAGGTCATGGAGTGGCCAGTCTCCAGACCTTAATCCCATAGAAAACTTATGGAGCGAGTTGAAGATCCGAGTTGTTAAGCGACAGTCTCAAAATCTTAATGATTTGGAGATGATCTGCGAAGAGCATTGGATCAAAATTCCTCCTGATATGGGTGCAAAACTCATTATGAACTACAAAAACCGTCTGACTGCTGTGCTCGCCAACAAGGGTTTTGCCACCAAATATTACCGTATTTTTCGGAATATAAGACACACCGGACCATAAGACGCACCCAGGTTTTAGAGGTGGAAAATAGGGGAAAAAATATCTGAAGCAAAAAATGTGGTAAAATATTTAATAACATAAATAACATACTTTTATATGTAGTGTTATTATGTACAATAGAATGTTATTATGTTGGAAGCTATGGGTGGAAGATGGTGCTGCGGGACCAGTGTGGTGTCTGCAAAGTACCATATGAAGATGCTGGACGGTGAGTATAAGAGGTACAGGGCTTACATTTAAAGCACCACTCCTGCACTGAATAATAACACTGGAATGGTGCTTTAAGATCCCATGGGAGAACTATAACTCCCAGCATGTCCTGCAGATCCTATGGCATGCTGGGAGTTATAGTTCTCTACAGGAGTGACAGAGTGCATTTTTATGTGTTGTAATTAATAAACTTTTAATTAATTCTTACTTATACAGCTGTGCTCACTGTGCTCAGTGCAGGTCCTGCAGCCACCCATGCTAGAAGACCAAAAGTCTCTCTCTCTACAGCTGACAGGACCTATGGTGAGGTAGAGAAGGGCTGGAGCATCACATGACTGCACAGAGCCCCCCTCCCTTACCTCACCACAGGTCCTGTAAGAGGAAGCTGCATTGTTTCTAGTGCGGTGTCTGCAGGACCTGTGATGACATAATGAAGAGGGTCATGTGATGCTCCAGCCCGCCCTCTTCATTACATCACAAAGGTCCTATATTTTGAGAACTTAGCATTAGCACAGCCCGGGCTGTGCTGTCAGGTATGCAGCTGCGGCGATTCCTCCTGTGGCACTCTGCTCCTGCCGCCTCCTTCTCCACCGGACACACGATCTCCCCAGCTGCTGCAGGAATCTGGTGCTGGTGAAACCATGTGGATCCACTGTTTAAGTGAAGGAATATTCATTTGCTGCTCAACCCTGACAGGTGGGCGGGAACCGGCTAATGAATATTCCTTCACTTTAAGCATCGGGACCACGTGGTTTCCCCAGTGCCGGATTCCTACAGTAGCGACATTTTCCTGCCTCCTGCGAGTGCGATCCCAGTGTGAACCCACTGCGCTGCTGCCCCCTCCCCACGTTACATTCAGACCATAAGACGCACCCCACACTTTCCTTCCAGATTTGGAGGAAAAAAGTGCATCTTATGGTTCAAAAATACAGTAAGTCTTGTTTGCCAGAGGAATCAAATACTTATTTCTCACTGCAAAATGCAAATAATTTTTTATAATTTATACAACGTGATTTTCTGGATTTTATTTTTGATGCTCTATCTCTCAATGTTAAAATTCACCTACCCTTAAAATTATAGACTGTTCATGTGTTTGTCAATGGGAAAACTTACAAAATCAGCAAGGGATCAAATAATTATTTTACTGTATCTCAAACCACTGAATCAAAATCAATAATACTTATAATGGCATTAATATAGCCAGAGAGTTCTGAGACTGACACACATTTTGGTTTTCACAAAGTTTGCTGCCTCATTTTTTTAGTGCAATTTGTATTAACTTAGATTATTATGAAGATTGATCACATGAATTGCTAAAAATTGCTAAGACAATATTTGGCCTAAAAATTAACCTAATACCCCATAAAAAAACTACTGATTTTCAGCCCTGCCACAAAAATGGCTTGCTTACTTCATTTCCATGATTGTCTCGTTAGCTCAGGAGAAAGTATTAACAAGGACAAAGCATCTGATATCACAACGTCAAGTTGACTGAATTATAAAATCAGACTGGTTACTTTGAGAGGTGGCTGGTGCTTCAAATCAATGTATTTTCTGTTTACTTTGGTTACCTCCAAGAAAAAACATGCAGTCATTATTGGTTTTGCATCAAAAGGGATTTACAGGTAAAGACATTGCTGCTTTTAAAACTGTCCCTAAATTAACCATTCATCAGATCATCGAGAACTTCAAAGAAAGAGGTTCAGTGGCTGTAAAGAAGACTTCACAGCATGCAAGAAAGTTTAGCAAGTGCCAGGACCATCTCCTAAAGAGGACTTAGCTATAGGATGGGTTCAATTTAAGGACAGAGTTTGCTCAGGATAGGCAGCCGACAGATGTCAATACATGTACACATTCAATGAGTTGAAGAATTTTGGAACTTGGTCTTGTGTCTAGAAGGGCAGCAAAGAAGCAACTTCTCTCCAAGAAAACCATTTAGGACAGACTGACATTCTGCAGGAAGTACAGGTTTTTGGCTGCGTAAAACTGAGGTAAAGTTGTATCTCTGATGAAGCCCCCTTCAGTCCGTTTGGGACATCTGGAAGGATAATTGTCCAGAGAAGAAATGAGTCATGAGTCATGTATCATGCCAACAGTAAATCCCCCTGAGACAATTCATGTGTGGGGGGGTTTCATCCATGGAGGGCCTCACTCGCAATTTTAACTAAGTGAATTGGAGAAAAAAACATTGAATTTTTGAGTCCATGGCCAGAAAACTTGCCATAGCTCAATCTATCAGGATTTTGCCCAGCAGTTGCTGTATTGCATTCCAGGGCAAATTGCATAAGTCTTGTAAAATAAGGGTCAACTCTGAAAATATGGAGTTTTGTATAAACCTGATGTATTAGACAATTAAAGTTTAAACACTTATGAAATACTTATAACTGTACTTCAGCAACCACAGAAACACCAGATCTAGAAACACAATAAAGCTGCAAAAACAAAATTTGCGTCAGTCTCAAAACTTTTGGCCACAACTGTAAACTAACTTAGGTATGTTTCTCTCAATACAGTCAATGGTAACCCATAGCCACTAAAAACAAATATGATAGCCATGCGCATAACAGTGGGGTTTATAATAATATAATATATCTGAGTTTTATTTGTAAGAACTTTTGGGAATCTCAATTTTCAGCCCTTTTACAAATAGTAGTAGTAGGACATCAACGACAAGTGTAAGTATAAATGTCACTATGATTTGCATCTCTAAGGATAGAATTGCATGATTTATTGCAAATATATTTAATTCCTACATACTTGTCATTTTAACATCCATTCCACCGGCAAGACCCTTTTAGTTAATTCCAGTCGAGAATTAAAATAATGTGGAACAAATCGTAGTAAGGACACAGTATATCCTTCTGAGTAAATATGAAGGTTCATTGCTACTTCATTCAGGATAATGACCTTGGCTTCCCCTTCCTTTTTATCTCAAAACAAGTCAATATCTGGTTTTGTTATATGAGCAGTTAATGGCTTTCAGAAGTCAATACATTGCTTGTTTGAAAGTGACTGATGCTGCAAACCTTGTAATTAAAATGGTAACAAGGAATACAACGCTGAAAGTAAAGAAAAAGAACCAGAGTGGAGTGTTTCATACAGTAATTACTCCTATTCTAAGGCAATGTCCATGCAATATCTGTATGTATTACATGCAAAAAAAAAATCAGGATTCTCCAGTGGATTTACCATGGAGAAATCCATGGTGAAAATCCAAAGCCTAAAATGGCTTGCAGGAGATAAATTTTGCACCCCAGTTGAATTTTTACAGAATTTTCTACATCATATAAATGAGATTTGGTAAAATCACAACGGTGTTAGCAATGTGAACCGTTACAGATTTTATGATAGAAAATCTGGACAGAAAATGCACAGTATACCTATACCTGTGTGAATAAGTCTAAAGCTAGCCTTAGACGCTAAGCGTTGCCTATACAATCAATTTAACAATAAACATCCAATATCATGTAATAACGATTATTTGGTTAATAGCGTTCATTAATTTTGTGATACTGCCAACACCAAGCAAAAATATTAAACCAAATGATTGTAAATGGGTTTCAATAGGAAAAGATGCCCTGTCAGCTAAATTCATACAGTACATCACATATTCAAAATATTATAGCATCTTTTCTTAGACCTCAGCTTTGAGCCATCCCTCTTGTATTCCTCCTGCAAATGTATTAATCAATTAACAATTGTGTGCTACCACTGTTGTTGTACAAAGGGCATACCACCATATGGGACCATCTCTAATCAGTGCTGCCAGGGTCAGACCATGTTGGCACACGACCTATAGAAATGGGAATACTAATCTCCAGTTGTAAATTTGTTAACACATTTTTAGTATCAATAATAGAGGAACTGCATAACTCAGAGAACTAAAGGAGGTAATTTTATTGGAAATTCTAGTAATTACTAAAGCATATGTATCAGCAGGGCAAACAAATCACCCTTAAGAAAAGTAAACTAAACCTAAATTAATAAAATATGATACTTAAATTGCATTGTTGGTTCCAATTTGGGGCCACGTAGCGTAGCTGTAGGGTTTCAGATGTAGCGGTAGCCAACATGGAGTCCATAGTACATTCCAACAATATCATAGCACCACGAAAGCTATATATGCAGTATGATGCTCAATTAAAGTGAATAAGAAAGGCCACATTACCCAAAAGAGTAAAGGATATGCTGTTATTAACACCTTAACAACCATTGATAGGTTTTTTAACGGTGGTCTTTAGGGACATTAATCCTCAACCCCACTTTTTTGTTCGCTGAGGGTTAAGTGCATAGCAAATCCTGACAGTCAAATAAAGCAGCGGGGGTCAGCAGTATATGACATCTGACACAGTGCTGCATGAGCCACAATCAGTTTTTGCACTAATCACAGCTATTTAACTCCATAGATGGCGTTCTCAATCACAACGACATGATCTAGATTATTAACCATCGCACCAGGGCAGGGAGGTGTGTGAGACGCAAAGGGAGAAGGTGAGAGAGCTGATAAAGGGGAGCCCAGATGATAGGGAGAGGGGGAAGCTTATGATGACAGCTGCGCTCCCTATAGTCCTAGATTGTTCATTCCCCCATACGTCGTGTCTGAGCCCTTGCTGACCCAGGGTCTTAGCCCTAGATAGTGAGCTGAGCAGCAAGCCACTGGTCTTACTCCTTCATAAGACAGCAAAGGGTAAGGGACAGACAGGGGAAACACAAAACAAAGGATATCCACAGGAATCAAAAGAATCAAGTTCTCCAAAAACACTTTGGCTTCTACAGGAACACAACTACTCCAAGTAAGTTAGGCTCAGGATAGTAAAACCTATTGCTGGCATGGGAGGAAGTCAGAAGTGAGTTTAAATAGTGAAAGAAGGGTTAGTGTAACAATAAGCATCAGCTGAGACCAAAGCCAGATGGAATCTCAGCAGGCTTAAACCAAGGACTCTTAACCCTTTCTGTACCAAAAGAAACAGTAAACCTGCACCATTCATGTGAATGGTCGTGTAGGCTCCAAAGCGGACCTGTGATTAACTAATCACTGTGGTGTTCTGATCCCAGGTGCACCACAGGTCCCAGTTGGGTGCAGCACACTTGTGACATTATCAGAGAGAGATTGTTCAGCTTTATCTCTAACAGGACCATCCCACAACTGTGAATTCTAATAGTTGCCATGGCACCCCGAAGTCAAATAATGGCCTCAGGGTACAGTGGCCTGCTAGACCCTACCATAGGTAGGAACACCACAGCTCATTCCTCCACACACAGTATGATGTCCCCACAGTTCATTTATCCATACACAATGTGATGTCCCCACTGTACATTACCCAACACACAGTATTATTCATCTAGGGTACATTCACCCACACATACTGTAATTTTCGGACTATAAGATGCACCAGACCATAAGACGCACCCCAAATTTTGGGGAGGAAAATAGGGAAAAAAATGATTTTCTTTAAGATGGTGGTCCATCTCATAGTCCGAATTTAAGGTATCTTATGCTAGTTTCACACTAGCGTTTGTGGGCGTAGCGCAGGGCCGCCGCTAAGCCCCACCCCGGCCACACCCCCTCCAGTCAGTTATATTTAGCGTTGGATACGCTGATCATGCGCTGACCATGCGCTGGTCTGATTTTGCTGGTGCTGTGCCCTTTTGGCGCTGCGCCCAGTGCACAAAAACACGTTGTGTTGCATTTTTGTGCTCTGGGTGCAGCGCCAGCAAAATCAGACCAGCGCACTGTCAGAGCACGATCAGCGTATCCAACGCTATATATAGGATATGCTGATCGCATGCAGCCTCATGCGATCAGAGGAGGAACTGACCAGAGGGGGCGCAGCCAGGGGCGGGACTTAGCGGTGGCCCTGCGCTGCGCCCACGAACGCTAGTGTAAAACTAGTCTTACCTGGGGGTGGTGGTGGAATGGGGTCATAGGAGGCATGGTCCCTTCGTCAGGAAGCAGGGGGCATCAGAAGTGGGGCAATGCTGCAGGTTCTGGGTGAGAGAAGTGGGTGCCCCAGCGGTGTAATGCTTCGGGCCCAGCATTGAGGCAAAGCAGAGTTCATTGCTTTCCCGGGGGCCATTTTCCTTAAGTCGTTGGCGGCCATAGGTGGTGCATGCACAGACTGCGATTTTGGCCCTGCCTATTGTGAAAGCACTGCCTACAGCAACCATGTTCCTGAAGCCATGGGCTTCAGGGAAATGACCGCTGTAGGTTGTGCTTGCCCAGTTTGAGATCTCAGCCATGTCGAGAACCCAGTCTGCACTAGTGATGCCTGCGGCATCTCATGGCTTCAGGAAAATGGCTGCCGGGAAAGTAATACACTCAGCTCTTTCTCACTGACAACACCGAGCCCGCAGCATTGCACCACTTCTGCCGCTGCCGGCATCCCCCTGGTAAGCTATATTTGGACTTTAATAGGCACCCACCATTTACCCCCTACATTTTTTGGAGGAAAAGGTGCATCTTATAGTGGTAAAAATATGGTACCTCTACAACATAAATACACACAGCTCTATAAAGTCAACACACAGTTCTGCTACCTCAACACGCACAACTTTGCTACTTTAAACATACATAGATAATCTTTATTTGCTATGCTGGTATCTATGGTAAACATCGGGTATCCAAGAGCTGCGCGGCTCTTAGTTACCCGATGTTTACGTTGGATACCAGCGTTCTCTTAGATACCCATTGTTTACATTGGAAACCAGCTTGCTCGCTGGTCCTGATTGCTGGAGGGACTGTCTATGTGACAGCTCACCAGCAATCAGCCTAGCAATGTCCCAGCGATCCCATCCATGTCTGATCGTTGGTGGGATCGCTGGGACATCGTTATGTGTAACGGGGCCTTAAGTGCAACTGAAGTTGCGACATACTCTTAACCTCATTGGACAGTGGAACGGCTACGCAAATTTGGGACAGACCCACTACTTTCAGGACAATTGGGAGGTAGCCACTAGGTGCAAAATGCTTCTCAATGAGGAGTCTATTTTTTAAAATGAGATCACTTGTGAGGGATGTGAGCAGGGGTTGGGATGCAGAGCAAAGGTTAACAATTTTAACTGTTTTAATTCAGCAGGGGGTTATCTCCTTGCAGGGAGATGAATGGTTGAAATGAAGGAATAAACAGTTCAATTGCAAAGGATATGCAGAGCTAATGAACAAGGTAACGGCAGTTCTTTTGTACACTTATTGTGTCAGAATTTCCCAAGGCTGCAGATACTACTTGGAAGTCAGTAGCACCAACAACAGCTGGCACAGTGCTTGTCCAAGAAGGTTCTGCTGGTAATGGCGGTCCACCTTCTGGCGGCAGCGGTCGGTCTCCAGCACCTTCTGGTGAGTCCCTAGTCCATAAACATGTGCGGCGGGAACAAATAAGGCCGCAGCCCTATCAGGGTCTAACGTGAGCTAGCAAGAATAAACTGGCAAGGTAGACTGCAAATGTCTGTCCAGTACTCAGTTTTCTGTATGCGGCACGTTTTTGCTGCACTCATGGTCACAAAGCATACGGCACCTTGCTCTCTGGCAGTTACCGTGACGACGAAGGTACATGGATGTGGGCTGGCCCGGTTCTCCTCCTTACAGGTATTCCTGATGTTCTGGAGAAATAGCATCAATTTTGATATCCATTTTCGATTATTACCCTTTGCGAAGATGACATTTTTTGCTTTCTTGTCCTAGTGTCATAAAATTCTGGGAAGCACCTGTGGGTTCAAAATGCTCACCACAAATCTAGATTAATTGCTTCAGTTATCTAGTTTGCAAAATTAGGTCACTACTGGTGAGATTTTTTTTTTATTGCTTTGGCTATTCAGGCACGTGTAATATAGAGTCAACAATCTCTCCATCCAAATTTGAGCTCTGAAACTCATATAGCATTTCTTCTCTGACGTATGCCCAAACAGCAGTTTTTGACCTAATTTTGGATAGTGCCACGATCAGTAAAATTAATGTGACAAACTATAGGCTCCATTATCTCCTTTTACTCCTTGTGAAAATTACAAATTTGGTGCTGATCAATACTTTAGTATAAAAAATGTAATTTTTCCTTCTTTTCATTCCTCTTTTCCTAGCCATGCAGTTTTTAAAATGTTATCACTCTGAAGAGTTTACAATATATGGGCCACTTAAAGTCAGTTCAAAACTGAATAGGCCCATAAAAAATTGGATTTTTAAATTTTCTGAAAAAAAATTGAAAATTGCTGCTAAATTTTTAACTTAACATTCGACAAAATGGAAGTAAGCTTGAAAAATGATGCTAATATAAAGTATATATGGAAAATGCTGTTTATTAAAGAGGTTGGCCATTACTTTACATGTCGCTTTCATGTGAACTAACTGCCATAGATAAGCACTTCACTAAATACCTTTTTTTGTCAAATGTTGCTGTAGCCTGACCTTCTGTTTTGGTCACATGATCTCTAGCTGAGAATCTCCTGGCTTCCAGTGTTTTCAAGTCAAATTCTCCCTCACTCCTGGCTATGATGGGCGGGGCTTGCTGCAGGTGTAGGCGGGGCTGCATTCAGCAGAGCTCACTCAGTTTCGCGAATGCTGCCAGCTCTCCATGCAGACCCATCTCTCTCTATTATCTGTGTGTATACAGCAAGGTGTACGCACACTGCTGGATACCCTGTATAATGTATGTACACCCTGCTGAATTTCCTTTATCATGTGTATACAGTCAGTTCTTACTAATATATACAGTGAATACACCAGGATCCCCAATCAAAGGATTTAAGATATAATGCTTACACACTGCTCGCTGCTGGAGAGAAATCATGGTTTTGTGCAACCCATAGTAGTTTAATAATGATCAGTGCATTATGAGGACGAAGATACCAGGTGAAGGGCGCTCCCACAGCAGCAGACAAAATCAAATGACCTTAGGGCAGGGCTTGTACTATATTTATTTATGTGAAGTTTGTTGAAGAGACAGTGACCATTTAAATTATAGCATTTTGTACTTCCCAAATATTCTAACTCTACAACACCAAATATCACCTATTTGAGATTTTTCATTTTCTTCCTTGACATAATCAGCTCACATACACGGATAAGCTACTTCAGAAAAATATTTGCATTCTTTTTCTCAACTATTTGGTTAAAAAGCTTTCATTGTTCTTTTCCTACTGGCAATTAATTCTGCACTTTAAAAGTTATTCTGCTGTACAAAGACATAAGCAAATTTTTTGATTTGAAGTACGAAATCTAAAGAATGTCTAGAAATGATTTGGAAATGCTGGCAAGTAATTCATATAAGGTATGTTTATGTCAAGGAAATGCTTGTAATTACTTGGTGCGTAACCACCAGACCTAATGATTTACTGAATTAAATGTGGATAAGTAAAACCAGCACACTGAATATTAAAGCCATTGTGACACACTCAAACCATTTGGCAGCAGGGTTTTGTGATTTACAGCAACATATTTGCAAGGAAACTGAAATATTTCACATAAAAAATAAATCACTCTGTCTGGCCAGTATTTGGATTATTACGTTATCTTCAATAAACATAGCCATATATACTCCTCAACAATGAAATCACAACACTAAGGAAAAGTTATTATAATAATTACAGGAAGACTAGACAAGTTAATGATATGCAAATTCTGAAAAATATTTTCAAAACATCTAGATTTATTCAGTATCAAGTATCGGCACCAGATGCAGATATACAATCACTTAAACATATCTTAGAAAGTTCTCACGCTAGCGGTGACATCAGTGAGGTGAACGGAGTTCATCAGCTAAGAATTCATGTCACCGCTCTATTCACGATACTGCGGGACACGTCCTAGCGCAGCACAGTGTCTCTGCTAGCTGCCAGGCATGATGCCAACGTTCAGCATGGCATCTAGAAGTAGCAGAACTACACTCCTTCTCAGGACAACTGGATTATCATCTTGTCGATCAGTAGAGGATTATAATAGATTTTTTTTCTTTTACAGGGGACATGGGCTTCAGTGGATTAGTGTCACGTGGACCCGTCCTGTGTGACGCGACCAGCAGCCCAGTAACGAAAACAACAAGACGTGACACGTGATACTGTCCTGTGTGACTCGGCTCGCAGGCCGGTAACTAAAACAACAAGACACGGGGAAAAGGGAAACAGTTACAATGGTGGGTCCTGCGATAGGAAAAGGGGACGTGGAGACCTCCTGCACTCCCCTGAGTCAGTGTCCCTAATGCTCCTAACGTTCCCTATGCCGGTTCCGCACCGGGCACCGATCAGGAACCTGTCACCCTAGCACACCCTACACCTATCCCTTGCTAGGGAGCTGGGTGGCGCAGGCACTGGCCCCACCGCTGTACTAATACACACCAAGGAAAAAACACAAACGGGGAAACACAACTTAGCTTTACTCTGTTGCACTTGCTCCTGGCAACAGAGTTCACGACCAGAATGCAGCTTTCCTCCTGAATCGCTGCCACCAAGCTCTGTCAGAGCTACAAGGAAATCCCCTATGACTCCTTCCACACCAGGGCTGACAGTGCTGCAAGGAAAGCTCTCCAGCTCCTTCCTCCACCAAGGATGGTTTAAATGAACACTATCACCAAAACTGATTGCAACACCTGTGACTCTTTTATAGCAGAGCCAGCAATCACACCTGCATTATAATCATGTGCACTTAACTAAAAAAACTAGAGTGCAATGACGCTCACCACCACCGGGGCAAACTTAGAACAAACGACACCACAGTGCAATAATCTTAATGGCCACGGGGGCAAAAACCAACCTTAAGCACAGCTTAGGAAAAAAAAAAGATTACCTGTGCTTTTTATCAGTCCTGATCCAACATGGATCATGACAGTACCCTCCCCTTAATGAGGGGCCTCTGGACCCTCAAGACCGCTCCCCATCAGGGAACCACCTACAGCGGGGATGCCCAGACCCAGAGTTCACCCCAGCAACTAGCTGCATGTCAGGTTGATGAGAAACGAGCCCGCTGGTATTGGCAATATATGTTCTGGAGGCAACACACATCTCCGAAGCGCTGACCTGGGGAACGGTTGTGTATGTGTATGTTTGGTATGAGCTGGTAACACTCCAAAACACACTTCCACTGGATGTTTTTTGGTGGCCACCCATACACGCTCGTTCACACACAGGTCCGGACCTGAACGTTTATTGCCACTTGTTCGTTTGTCACCACTTGGAGAACTCTTTCTGGGATTGACAACAGAGGCATCCCCCTGTGTCACCACACTCACACCCCCGCACCTCACCAAGGGGTACACCACCCTCCAACTCCTTTCACCACGAGATCTGCGCCTCCCAGGGTTGGCCAATGGTGAGGGTTGAGACTTGCCCCTACTCTCCTGCAGCACATCTGCTGCCCTCACCGGAGAGGAAGGGGTCCGTTGAAGAGAGACTGCAGAGACAGTAGTTCCTAGGCAGCAGCCCTCTCACGAGTGCTCCCAGCTGACCACTTCCCTCGCCCGCCAATCTATTACCGGGTTGTGTCTCTTCAGTCAAGGGAGGCCCAAAACAATAGGCACTGGCATTCCCTCCAAGACATAGCATGACAAGGACTCCTCATGATGTCCTATACACAGATGGATATTCTCTATGACCTTGGTCAAGCTCCCCTGGCTCAGTGGAACATAGTTTATGGCCTGTACGCTTATAGGCTGGGCTAGCGTCCTACACCTCAGACTATGAGTCTGGACAAAGCGAGCATCCACCAGACTGACTTCTGCTCCGCTGTCCACAAACACCGGTATCACCTCCGTTACCCCGCCAGCCAAGACCTCTGCTGACATGGTACTTTGGGAGGGCAAAATGGAGGAAATGTATACTCCCTGGTCGCCTCCCTCTAAGCGACCAGGGGAATGCGGCTTCTCAGATGGCACAGATAATTTGGCATGCAATGGGGAAGCCTTCAGGACATGACCAGTCTGCCCACAGTACAAACATGCCGACACCACTCCCCGAACCATAGGCAGCTCTGAAAACAAACTAGCTCCTCCTACTTGCATAGGTTTGACAGGAGACTTGGCATGAACTGGGCAGGCTCTCGTAAAATGGCCATGCTTCCCACAGGAAAAGCATACCCCCCCACCACGACGAGCCGCAGACACCCCCTTTTTTGTATCAACAACACCGGGCTGTCTGGGTTCCTCCGTCCGCACTGGTGGGTCCTCCTCCCTAGCGAGGACATCAGGGGGTACTTTTTGCATATGTCTCTCCCTAAGGCGTCTATACACCAGGATGGCAAGGGACATGGCGGCCTCCAGCGACCTGGGGGCGGCGTACTGCACCAGAGTATCCTGCAACTTTGGAGACAAACCCTGCACAAATTGACTCCTAAGTGCAGGGTCATTCCACTGAGTATTAGTGGCCCATCTCCTAAACTCTGCGCAGTACTCCTCAGCGACCCGGGCTCCCTGTTTACACCTACGGATTCGGGATTCTGCCAGGGCGACGCCATCAGGATCCCCATACACAAGGGCCAAAGCCGCAAAGATCTCGTCCACGGACTCTAAATATGGAGAATCATCCAGTAGGGAGAAGGCCCAGGATTGGGGATCCCCTTTAAGAAGGGACATAATGATTCCCACCCGTTGCTCCTCACTCCCTGATGAACGAGGGCGCAACCTGAAATATAATTTACAGGCTTGTTGAAACACCAAGAATTGATCTCTCCCTCCAGAAAAACTGTCAGGGAGGGATATCTTGGGTTCTGGCTGAGCCTGTTCCTGAACCAAGCCCCCAGAGCCCACCAACAGCCGCAGCTGCCGCACCAACCTTCCACGCAGTCCCCTAATCTCATTAGTAAGGGTCTGCAGCAATTGGGCAAAGGGCTGAACTAGGTCCATGGCTATGCAGAAAAAAAGTTGTCGGTTGGTGATAATGTCACGTGGACCCGTCCTGTGTGATGCGACCAGCAGGCCAGTAGCTAAAACAACAAGATGCGGCACGTGATACTGTCCTGTGTGACGCAGCTTGCAGGCTGGTAACTAAAACAAGACACGGGGAAAAGGGAAACAGTTACAATGGTGGGCCCTGCGATAGGGAAAGGGGACGTGGAGACCTCCTGCACTCCCCTGAGTCAGTGTCCCTAACGCTCCTAACATTCCCTATGCTTTACTCTGTTGCACTTGCTCCTGGCAACAGAGTTCACCACCAGAATGCAGCTTTCCTCCTGAATTGCTGCCACCAAGCTCTGTCAGAGCTACAAGGAAATCCCCTATGACTCCTTCCACACCAGGGCTAAGATAGTGCTGCAAGGAATGCTCTCCAGCTCCTTCCTCCACCAAGGATGGTTGAAATAAACACTATCACCAAAACTGATTGCAACACCTGTGACTCTTTTATAGCAGAGCCTGCAATCACACCTGCATTATAATCATGTGCACTTAACTAAAGAAGCTAGAGTGCAATGACGCTCACCACCACCGGGGCAAACTCAGAACAAACGACACCACAGTGCAATAATCCTAATGGCCACCAGGGGCAAAAACCAACCTTAAGCACAGCTTAGGAAAAAAAAGGTTACCTGTGCCCTTTTATCAGTCCTGATCCAACATGGATCATGACAATTAGGTGTAAAGGTGATTAAAACTTTGTGTTTTTTATTTTTATTTCAAATAAAGGTGTCAGTGTCTATTTCAATTAAAGGACTACATTTTGGGTGTTTTTTATTTACATTATAACTATGGGGTTAATAATGGGGGTGTCTTATAGATGTCTCTTTATTACTAAGCCCTGGGCTTGATGTCAGCTGAAAATACAAAGCTGACATCAACCCCAATACTATTACCCCACTTGCCACCCCACCAAGACAAGTGGGAAGAGAGGCGGCTAAGAGCCAGAATTTGCACATCTAGTGCATGCGCCTTTTCTGGGGCAGATGAGAGCTGATGATTTTTAGTCTAGGAGGGGGCCAATATCCATGGCCCATTCCTATTCTCGTAATATCAGCACGCAGCTGTCTGCCGCCGTGAGCTTATATTAAAAGCCTGCAGAGCTCCATGCATATTACCCCCTTCCCAGGCTATAAACATGAGCCCCCAGCTGTCCACTTTCCCTCAGCTGGTTAACAAAATTTCAGGGGATCCCACACTTCACATCTTTAAATGACATAAAGAATTACTCTTTGTAAAGCTAAAGATAAAATTGCATTGCATACGGATCGCATATGCATGTCATTTGGATGTACTCGCATGAAAATTGCAGGACACTCGCATGACATACATCTGACTTTTAAGGAACAACATCTGACCATTTTTATTAACACTGATGGGTAGGAGCCCTTAAGCTCAGTCTCTATGGAAGACTATGGTGGAGTTTATAAGCTGAAAAAGATGTTGGAGACATCAAAAATGTGTGCATAGGGCTGGGTTCACACAGCACTTAGCTGGGTTTTTCATATTTTGTTTCAACAAGCATAGAATTTTGTTTTCTAGCAATTTTCTAGAGTTATTTTGTGTCGGGGTTGTTTTATCAAAATACAGGTATTATGTTTTTTCTGTACAATGAGAGGTACAGCAAGGCAACAAATGTTTTGAATGTGGCCACCATTCAGAGGCCAAATGAAGTGTGACCACAAGCAAAACAGCATTTTCCTTGCTGCACTTCTCGTCCACCATGTTAGAAAAAAACATAATATCTAGAGCATGCTGCATTCAGAAAAGTAGTGCACAAATTATGTATCTTTTTTTCCTGTAGGTTTTAATTTAGGACTTTAAATTACCAGGAAAATTATACAATTACAAAATATCACAAAATAGAAAAGACTACAAGATCAAAAATCATTTAAATGTTTGCAATATACAGGGAAACATTTTTTTGTGCCAAAAAGTCTCTAATTTTCTAGCCTTTTTTGGCCAAAAATGTTCAACTTTTTGTGCTGTAGCAACATTTGAGTGACAACAGGGGCAGCCAAGCAGGCTTCCCGTCCCCATAATGCACTGCAGCTATCATATCACTTGGTGTAGCACACCACATCAGTGAGGAGTAGTGTTGAGCATTCCGATACCGCAAGTATCGGGTATCGGCCGATACTTGCTGTATCGGAATTCCGATACCGACTTCCGATATTTTTTCAATATCGGAATTCGGCATCGGAATCGGAAGTTCAGTTGATTGACGGCCTGACGTCATCATGATGCGCAGTGTGTGCGCATCATGATGCGCTGTCATTTCGGGCCTTCCGGGGGTCTCTGCCGGCCTGCTGGGGGGCTGTGCCGGCCTGCCGGGGGGCTGTGCCGGCCTGCCGGGGGGCTGTGTGGACTGCCCGGGGTCTGTACCGGCCTGCCGGGGGGCTGTGCCGGCCTGCCGGTGGTCTGTGCACCCTGTGGGGGTCTGTACCGGCCTGCCGGGGGGCTGTGCCGGCCTGCCGGGGGGCTGTGCTGATGTCCGGGGGTCTGTGCAAGCATCGTCCGATGGGACTACAAGTCCCATCGGGCGATGCCTGCTACCATGACAGTGATTGACACATTAGCCAATGATGGGACAGTAGTAGTCCCATCATCCGGCTAATGTGTTAAATGTTAAAAAAAAAAAAAAAAAATACTACATGCATGCTACATACATACTACATGCATGCTACATATATACTACATACATACTACATACATGCTACATACATACTGCATGCTACATACATACTACATACATACTACATACATACTACATACATACTACATATATACTACATACATACTACATACATGCTACATACATACTACATACATACATACTACATACATACTACATACATACTACATATATACTACATACATACTACATACATACTGCATGCTACATACATACTACATACATACTACATGCATGCTACATACATACTACATACATACTACATACATACTACATACATACTGCATGCTACATACATACTACATACATACATACTACATACATGCTACATACATACTGCATGCTACATACATACTACATACATACTACATACATACTACATACATACTACATACATGCTACATACATACTGCATGCTACATACATACTACATACATACATACTACATACATACTACATACATACTACATATATACTACATACATACTACATACATGCTACATACATGCTACATACATACTGCATGCTACATACATACTACATACATACTACATGCATGCTACATACATACTACATATATACTACATACATACTACATACATGCTACATACATACTGCATGCTACATACATACTACATACATACATACTACATACATACTACATATATACTACATACATACTACATACATGCTACATACATACTGCATGCTACATACATACTACATACATACATACTACATACATACTACATACATGCTACATATATACTACATACATACTACATACATGCTACATACATACTGCATGCTACATACATACTACATACATACTACATACATACTACATATATACTACATACATACTACATACATACTACATATATACTACATACATACTACATACATGCTACATACATACTGCATGCTACATACATACTACATACATACTACATGCATGCTACATACATACCACATACATACTACATGCTACATACATACCACATATATACTACATACATACAATACATTCATACAATACATACATAGACATACAGTACATATAACATAGAGTAACATACTTACCAATACTTGTCACATTGTTCCCCGAAGCCATTGTCTATTCCGGGATAAATATTAACATAACAAACCACAAAAATACTCACCCACGATCCGAAGCAGTCCACGAGTGTGTCCCACGACGATCTTGGGTAGAGAACTGCAGCATCAGATGATGCTGCCGTTCTCTACGGGCTGTAGGAATCCAATGACGGAAGGTAGGTATCCTTCCGCACTGTATTCCTCCGCCACTTAAAAAAAAAAAGTCCCTAGTCTCACTTTATGCCATTGCTGTGTGGGAATTTCCCACACAGCAATGGCATAAAGTGAGACTAGGGACTTTTTTTTTTTTAAGTGGCGGAGGAATACAGTGCGGAAGGATACCTACCTTCCGTCATTGGATTCCTACAGCCCGTAGAGAACGGCAGCATCATCTGATGCTGCAGTTCTCTACCCAAGATCGTCGTGGGACACACTCGTGGACTGCTTCGGATCGTGGGTGAGTATTTTTGTGGTTTGTTATGTTAATATTTATCCCGGAATAGACAATGGCTTCGGGGAACAATGTGACAAGTATTGGTAAGTATGTTACTCTATGTTATATGTACTGTATGTCTATGTATGTATTGTATGAATGTATTGTATGTATGTAGTATATATGTGGTATGTATGTAGCATGTAGTATGTATGTGGTATGTATGTAGCATGCATGTAGTATGTATGTAGTATGTATGTAGCATGCAGTATGTATGTAGCATGTATGTAGTATGTATGTAGTATATATGTAGTATGTATGTAGTATGTATGTAGTATGTATGTAGTATGTATGTAGCATGCAGTATGTATGTAGCATGTATGTAGCATGCATGTAGTATATATGTAGTATGTATGTAGTATGTATGTAGCATGCATGTAGTATATATGTACTATGTAGCATGTAGTATGTATGTAGCATGCATGTAGTATGTAGCATGTAGTATGTATGTAGCATGCATGTAGTATATATGTAGTATGTATGTAGTATGTATGTAGCATGCATGTAGTATGTATGTAGCATGTAGTATGTAGCATGCATGTAGTATATATGTAGTATGTAGCATGTAGTATGTATGTAGCATGCATGTAGTATATATGTGTTATGTATGTAGCATGTAGCATGCATGTAGCATGCATGTAGTATGTATGTAGTATATATGTGGTATGTATGTAGCATGCAGTATGTATGTAGCATGCATGTAGTATATATGTAGTATGTATGTTGCATGTAGTATTTATGTAGTATGAATGTAGCATGTATGTAGTATGTAGTATGAATGTAGCATGTATGTAGTATGCATGTTGTATGTATGTAGCATGTAATTTTTTTTTTTTTTTTTACATTTAACACATTAGCCGGATGATGGGACTACTACTGTCCCATCATTGGCTAATGTGTCAATCACTGTCATGGTAGCAGGCATCGCCCGATGGGACTTGTAGTCCCATCGGACGATGCCTGCACAGACCCCCGGAGCCTGCACAGACCACCGGCAGGCCGGCACAGCCCCCCGGCAGGCCGGCACAGCCCCCCGGCAGGCCGGCACAGCCCCCCGGAGCCTGCACAGCCCCCCGGCAGGCCGGCACAGCCCCCCGGCAGGCCGGCACAGCCCCCCGGAGCCTGCACAGACCACCGGCAGGCCGGCACAGACCACCGGAGCCTGCACAGACCCCCTGGCAGGCCGGCACAGCCCCCCGAAAGGCCCGTACAGACCCCAGAGAGGCTGTACAAGGGCAGGAAAGGGTTTTTCTTATTCCGATACCGGAAGTCCCATAGACTTGAATGGGACTTCCGGTATCGGAATCGGCGATACCGATACTTTTTTTAAAGATCGGCCGATACCATCCGATACGATACTTTGAAGTATCGGACGGTATCGCTCAACTCTAGTGAGGAGTATCAAGACTATAAAAGAGCAGTGCCATTTTAGAATTATACAGCATTGGGATAGGAGGACAGAGTACATAGCTCAATATACATAGGAACTGAGAAAGGGCTAAATTTGATGGTGGCGTACTATTGCATTGCTGAAGCTAATTGAAAATGGAAGTGCTAATCACAGTCTATGAAAAATAATCCAAAGATTCAAGTGATATAGGGCGCTGCTGTGCCTGCATATTTAGTCTGACTATGAATTGATCTGTAATGTACTGCAGTAACAGCACCTTAACCCCTTCACTCCCGAGCTTTTTTCGATTTTTCATTTTCGTTTTTCGCTCTCCTTCTTTCCAGAGCCATATCTTTTTTATTTTTCCGTCAATATGGCCATGTGAGGGCTTATTTTTTGTGGGACGAGTTGTACTTTTAAACAACATTATTGGTTTTACCATGTTGTGTACTGAAAAAAATTCCAAGTGCGGTGAAATTGCCAAAAAAGTGCAATCCCACACTTGTTTTTTGCTTGGCTTTTTGCTAGGTTCACTAGATGCTAAATATAACCTGCCATTATGATTCTCCAGGTCATTATGAGTTCATAGACACCAAACATGTCTATGTTCTCTTTTATCTAAGAGGTGAAAAAAAATTCCAAAGTTTGGTAAAAAAAATTGCGCAATTTTCTTAGACTCGTAGCGTCAACATTTTTCGTGATCTGGTGTCGAGTGAGGGCTTAATTTTTGCAGGCCGAGCTGACATTTTTAATGATATCACTTTTGTGCAAATAAGTTCTTTTGATTGCCCGTTATTGCATTTTAATGCAATGTCGCGGCGAACAAAGAAAGTAATTCTGGCGTTTTGAATTTTTTTCTCGCTACGCCGTTTAGCGATCGGGTTAATGCTTTTTTTATTGATAGATCGGGTGATTCTGAATGCGGCAATACCTAATATATGTATGTGGGATTTTTTATTGTTTTATTTTGATTGGGGCAAAAGGGGGCTGATTTGAACTTTTAGGTTTTTTTATTGTTTAAAGGGAATCTGTCACCCCTTTTTTGAGATATCATATAATGATATCATTCAATTGTGTGTCACATAAGGATTCTCTTAGTACTTTTGCTTCCCCCTGACCCCGCACCTTTCATGCATAAATACCTTTTTTATATCGATTCAGATGTATGTAAACTGCCATGGTCCGGTCCAATGGGCGGGGCTTATTCAACTGCTCCCCCCTCCCTGTCTTGGTCTACGCAAGAAAAAATACGTAGAGCAAGACAGGGAGGGGTGGGAGCAGGTGAATAAGCCCCGTCCAGCGGACCGGACAGCGGCAGTTTACATACATCTGAACCGATATAAAAAAGTTATTTATGCATGAAAGGTGTGGGGTCAGGGGGAAGCAAAAGTACTAAGAGAATCCTTATGTGACACACAATTGAATGATATCATTATATGATATCTCAAAAAAGGGCTGACAGATTCCCTTTAACATTTTTTTTTTACTTTTGTCATGCTTCAATAGCCTCCATAGGAGGCTAGAAGCATGCACAACCCGATCGGCTCTTCTACATATGGGCGATGAGCAGATCGCCCACATGTAGCAGATTTGCTGCTGTGCTTTGCGCACCAGCCACCAGGAGGCACTCAAAGCCATCTGCCTGGAACAACCTTAGAGGTCTCTATGAGACCTGTGGTTGTCCAGGCAAAGCGTTGCAGACTCCGATCACATAACGGGGTCGCGATGAGCTCACTTCCTGCACGGTGGCCGGAAGTGCTACTTAAATGCCCTTTAACTAGTTAATAGGCGCGGGTGGACAGCGATTCCACTCGCGCCTATTGCGGGCACATGTCAGCTGTTCATAACAGCTGACATGTCGCGGCTTTGAGGTGGGCTCACCACCGGAGCCCACCTCAAAGCAGGGGATCCTTACCGATGATGTACTATTCCGTCATTGGTAAGGAAGGGGTTAATAACATTTTTTTCATTCTTCACATACATCACAAAAGGAGGGCAATTTAGCACTTTGTCCTAATTTTAATACTAAACAAAAATTCTGAAACCAAGGCTTGTTTGTCATATGAACTGTGCATTCTGTATTGTGAGTCGGCCAAGTCATAATTTATTTTTTTTTAAGACAAAAGAAAATCCCCACAATCCAGAAATTTAAACGCAAATGTCTACCTTGCAAAGTGTGCATGCTATCATTTTTTCATGTTTCCTTGTAGTAATCCAACATTAGACTCATAGATGCCACCTGTTTACAGTGGTGTGCTGCAGATGCTTGCTTTTGGAACATGAAACTGCATAGCTGTTCTGTTCCATTTCTTTTCTATAAAGTTCTAAGGTTTGTTTGTTTTTTCATTTTATATCATTAAACATTGTTTGAATGCCTGTTTTAACAGCCCAACTTTACTAAACATACATTCTATGACCAAACTGCACGCTATGGCCATATGTGAACCTAAGTGTACCTACTTTGCGATGAAGCATTTTAGGGTAACTTGCATTTTTATTCAAGGGAGGCAAGTTATAAGAAAACAAATTTATAAAGTAACATACAAAAAAAGGATAAGGTTTTTCAACTGTTTTGCTAGTTGAATTTAACAACAGTAATGCAACAATACTACTGGCTGTTACTACAAATTTCTTTCTGTGCATGTACTTATCTAACATTTTTTTTTAGGGTTACAGTATTTTTGTAAAGGGAGGGAAAATTTTATACCAAAACTTTTTATCAAATATAGATTAAGAAAAAGATTTTTTTTTAGCTGTTTTACTAGTAGAATTTAATAAGCGTACATGTCACAAAAATACTGCTGTTGTTAAGTTAATTTCCTTATGTGCACCTACCGACCAACAAAGCATTCTGAGTTACAGATCTTTGTTGGTGAACGACAAAAGTGTTAAAAAATAAATCTAAGAATTTGGAAACATTATATACGTTATATGTTTTGCATACTTGTTTTAATATTTCAACCATACATCCCATAATACATCCCATAACCATACTGTGGCTTGTTGCAACATTTATAAGTGGTGTTCCTACCTTTGATATTTGTTGTTATATGGTCTTTTTTAAGCAAGGGGAATGAATATTCTTTAGTCCAAAATTTGCAAATAAATGAGACATTTAACTGTGCTGACTTGGCACACCTGTTTAAATTGTCAAACTGGATACACATGTAAGAGTGTGACAAGAGCTGTCATATGACTCTCCCTCTCAAAACAGTGTCTGTACAAAGTTTGTGATTTTATTGCATTTTTGTGACTGTATTAGTATGAGTAACTGAGTAGAGTTTTATATGCACTAATGTGTGCAGTTAATGTAGTGTGATAAATGTATAATGTGATTTCTGTATGGTAAATAGGGAAAGTTCAGTGTGTGGTAGTTCAACTCACTCAGCAGTACACGGAGGTAGAAAAGAGGAACACTCTCTCTTTAAATCTTCTGTTGGTTTATTATATAACCATCATGAAGGGAAAAGTAAACAGTCCTTCAGGCAAAACAGGAAAGCAAAAAAAAAAATACAGTAACTCAGTCCATACATTTGCGGGGAGCTGCCCGCGCTGGAGCAACACAGCTTCAGGCTTTCCTCCTCAGGACACAAACCACTGGAGATCCTTTCTCCAGCCCTATTGAACCAAGACTGCCTTTAGAGTCCAGCTATTTAATCCTCAGACCAATTCCTGGGGTGAACATAAGACAACCTCTCACCCACTACATTATGTAAATAAGCTGTTAACCCCTCACAACACTTAGTGTGCTGGCGGAATAGCTCTGGGTTTCACATCACTGATACTATAAGCGCACTGAAAAATATCTCCCCTCCTGAACTTTACCAGTGACTTTGTCACATATCCCCCAACTCTGCCCAAAGCCGGGGGTTTTGGCAGCTTCACTCGCTATACAGACGAGTCTGGACTGGACATCTGCATTCCCATGCAGCTTCCCTGGCCTGTGCTTGATATGAAAATTTAAATCCTAGAGGCCTAAAAATCACCGAGTCACCCAAGCACTCTTACCCTTCTTTTCCCTCAACCGTCTTAGGGGGGCATAGTCTGACACTAGTTTAAACCTATGGCCTAGCAGATAAAATTTCAGTGTATCTACGTCCAATTTTATGGCGAAGCACTCCTTCTCGATGATGGCATAGTTTCTCTCGCAAGAGAGCTTCCGGCTAAGATACAGGATGGGATGTTCTCCTCCAATTATTTCTTGAGACAGTACAACTCCCAAGCTGACTTCTGATGCATCTGTCCGGACCACAAATTCTTTGCTGAAGTCCGGTGCACCCAGAACCGGATGTTTAAACAGAACCTGCTTCAGCTCCTGAAAAGCTATCTCAGTCTCAGCAGACCATTTAATCATCGTCGATTTTGTGCCTTTAAGGAGATCCATCAACTTTGCGGCAATTATGGCGAAACTTGGGATAAACTGCCAGTAATAACCCACAATACCAAGAAACGCCCTCACTTGTTTCTTAGAAAGTGGTTGTGGCCACTTCTCAATTGCCTCCATCTTGTTTATTTGTGGCTTGATTTAGCCCCTACCAACTACATAGCTTAAGTACTTGGGCTCTTTCTTCCCTATAGCACATTTTTGGGGGGTTTCGGTGAACCCCGCATTTTTCAACGCATCCAGGATTGTCTGTACCTTTGGTAGATGACTACCCTAGTCAGGGCTGAAGACCATAATGTCACCTAAAAACATCAAAAAAAGAGAAGAAGCTATATCTAAAAATATATAATACTTTATTGAAATTTAATAAAAAATCCGTATTTTGAAACCAGAAAAGATATTGTTAAAGTAAGTGTGGACACTATAAACAAATGAGAAGCCGCACCATGATGGTAAAGTGCAAAGATAGGTTACATAAAAGCGCCTATATGGGGCAAAATATGCAGATGGCTATCATATAAAGTGCATAAACAGTAAATAATTAAGAACATAAATATATACTAGGCCATAAAAAAGTATTAGGGGCTATAATAAAAACCTATTAAGAGTAGAAACAGCCAAGTATGTTAACAAGGTGCAGTACAATAGATAGAATCCATTATCAACAAGATGTCAATATCCAGTGCATATATATTGTTTTTGTAATTATATGTGCAGATTATACAAATGCTATGCATTCATAATGTCATCTAGTTTGGGTGCGGCATATTTCTTATGCAGAACTAGGATCCGATTCATAACCCTCTGGAAGGTTTCTGGGGCCCCCTGCAGTCCAAAGGACATTCAGGCATCAAGAAGGCCATATTCTCCTTGGCACTCTGGGACATGGGGATCTGCAAGTAGCCCTGGCTATATATCTCACGGTTTCAAGTCTCTCAATGAGTTCTTCCATGCATGGCATCGGATGTTCATCACAATTGGAGACCTTATTCAGCCTGCAATATTCATTACAAAACTGCCACTCATTGTTCAGCTTCGGCACAAGGACTATGGGACTCGACCATCCACTTTTCGACTCCTTTATCACCCCCAAGGTCTCTTCACCTCATTTGATATTACCTCCTGAAGTGCTTTGAGAATTCTATAGGGCTTGAGGTTTACCCTTAGATGTGGTTCTGACAACACGTCATGCTCCACCACAGGGCCACCATCAGGGCATTACTGCCCTAACTGCTGTATGGGGCCCTGTGAGCAGCAGTACACAGAGGGGCCAGCAGGTCCAGGGCCCTGCTTATGCGCTTCTGCTCACCGGGTCTTATCGTGCATTAATTGTTGAGCGCTGCGGCGCACACGTTGGTGCTGGGGTCCAGGAGCTTTCTCAGAGCTGTGCACGGCCATCTAACCTTGACAGCTGCGCAGCTCCCTCTCCCTCCCTCTGTCTTCTGTGTACTTCCTGTCAGATGACTGTGGCGGCGCGTACGCGATTATGTAATCGAGTATGTACTGACGTAGCTGACGCTGGAAGCAGAGCCGTGCTGCTGGGGACTGCACATGAAGTGGGGGTAAGGGGGACTGCAAATTATGAAGTGGGGGTAAGGGAGACTGCACAAGATGAAGTGGGGAAAAGGAGACTGCACATGATGAAGTGGGGGGTAAGGGGGATTGCACATGATGAAGTGGGGAAAGGGGGACTGCAAATGATGAGGTGAAGGGGACTGCAAATGATGAAGTGGGGGGTAAGGGGGAATGCACATGATGAAATGGGGGCTGGGGACTGCACATGATGAAGTGGGTGGGTACAGGGGACAGCATATGATGAAGTGGGGGAAAGGGGACTGCACATGAAGTGGGGGAAAGGGACTGCACATGAAGTGGGGGTAAGGGGGACTGCAAATGATGAAGTGGGGGTAAGGGAGACTGCACAAGATGAAGTGGAGGAAAAGGAGACTGCACATGATGAAGTGGGGGGTAAGGGGGATTGCACATGATGAAGTGGGGAAAGGGGGACTGCTAATGATGAGGTGAGGGGGACTGCAAATGATGAAGTGGGGGGTAAGGGGGACTGCAAATGAAGTGGGGGAAAGGGGACTGCACATGATGAAGTGGGGGAAGGGGGCTGCACATGAAGTTGGGGGAAGGGGACTGTACATGATGAAGTGGGGGGAGGGGAAGGGAAACTGCAAATGATGAGAATGACGAACGAAGACAGCAATTGAATTGAAGGTGGGGGTGGGGAGAGCAAATGATGATATGGAGAGAGCAAATAATGACATTTCAGGGTAGGGGAGTAAATGATATATTGAATGTGGGGGGAGAGCTGTTGATAATGAATAGAGGGTGGGAGTCAGAGAAGACATGAATTGAGGCAGAAGTGGCATGTAAATATTATGAATCGAGGTAGCGGGAGGTACATAGTGGGGGGCGTTGAGTATGCAGTGACTGGTAATGAATTGGGGAAAGAGTACAGGTGCTAATTAATTTATAGGTGGGGAAAGTAGCTATGTATAGTTAGTTGGGGCACAGTGGTGGATTATAATTTATATTTGAAATGGTGAGTTACATAATAACCAATTATACATTAATGGTGGGTGCATATCTGTATTCAGATGTGTAGTGTAGAAGAAAGGGAAAAAGTGGGGAATGTGCTCTGGAAGCCATGCTCTAGGTAGCTATGTGTTATTTTATGCAGAGACGAGTCCTGGCTGGAAAAAGTGATGCAGTCTGCGTTGCATGAAAAAGAAAAGCAAAGATGAAGGACTTCAGCTAGAGACATCACTGGTAAGTCAGTGTGTTACCTGTATACTGACACTATACACTGTATACTGTATACAGAGGTCTTGTGTATAATTTCACTAGTGATCACTGTATTATGTGTACACTCACACTGTATACTATATACAGAGCTCCTTTGTATAATGTCACTGGTGATCCCTGTATTATATGGACACTATATACAGAGCTTCTGTGTATAATGTCACTGGTGATCATTGTATTACCTGTACACTGACACTATATACAGAATTCCTGTGTATAATATCCCTGTTGATCAATGTATTATCTGTACACTGACATTATATACAGAGCTCCTGTGTATAATGTCACTAGTGGTCAATGTATTACCTGTACGCTGACAGTAAATAGAGTTCCTGTGTATAACGTCACTTAGCATTGTGCTTTTTCTTTTATTAATGTATTGTAGTATTCGGTCACTACATGGTGGTAATATCTGGTCATGGTGTGGTGGTATTTGTTCCTTGTATGTGGTATTAATGGTCATTTAAAAAAATGTATATGAATCATTCCCTTAAGGAAAAATACATAAAAATATATTTATATTTAATAGGTTAGAGTAGAGTCCAGCCAAAAGAGTCTACTGTGTCATGGTGGCGGCTTAAAAATTATTTTGGCCAGAACAAAAGCTGCTGTTTATAAATGTGATCTGGTGTTTGATGGGAACTGTTAATATCTGATTGGTGAGGACATGGTGGAGAAGTTGAGTTTTTCCAACCGTGGGTGGTGGGATTATGGAAGGTTCGAAGGGTGGAGGCAGAGCTGAGGTGGAGCCTGGGCGGAGTCTCAAGGTGGCCGAAAAATTGTGCCAGTATGGGGCTCCAAAATTCCTAGTGGCAGCCCTGCTCCACCACTTGCGTATGCCCTGGCAATTCCAAGAATAGGTCACGGTTCTATTGCAACAGCTCCCGATACTGTTGCCTCTGGGCCAGCGTTAGAGTCTCTGCAATGGTGACATCATCCTCTGTGGCTTTGGGAGTGGCTTCCAGCAAGGCGTTTCCAGCAATTCCTGATCTCGCCATGGCTTGAGCAAGTTCACATGATACATTTAGTGTGGCTTCCTTCTACCTGGCTGGTGTACCTTGTAAGGATGGCACGCTGAAGCTCTAAAAAACTATAGGGAGAAAAATGCTTTATCTAAAAACTAATTAAAGCTACCAAAAAGGAAACAGAAGCACATTGCTAAGGAGAGTAAAACTAATCCCAAACTGTTCTTCAGCTATATCAATAGTAAAAGAATAAAAAATGAAAGTGTAGGCCCCTTTAAAAATTGTGAGGAAAGTATGGTTGTAGATGATGAGGAAAAAGCTAATATATTAAACACCTTCATGTCCACGGTATTCACGGTGGAAAATAAAATGCTTGGTGAAATGCCGAGAGACAGCGAAGACCCTTTATTAAGGGTCACCAATGTAACCCTAGAAGACTTGCGAAACCAGCTAAATAAGATTAAAATAGATAAATCTCTGGGTCCAGATGGCATATATCCACAAGTATTAAGAGAACTAAGTAATGTAATAGACAAACCATTATGTCTGATATTTAGGGACTCTATAGCGACGGGATCTGTTCCACAGGACTGGCGCATAGCAAATGAGTTACCAATATTCAAAAAGGGCTCTAAAAGTGAACCTGGAAATTATAGGCCAGTAAATGTAACGTCTATTGTTGGTAAAATATTTGAAGGGTTTCTGAGGGATGTTATTCTGGATTATCTCAATGAGAATAACTGTTTAACTCCATATCAGCATTGGATTATGAGGAATCACTCCTGTCAAACCAATCTAATCAGTTTTTATGAAGAGGTAAGCTATAGACTGGACCAAGGTGAGTCATTGGACATGGTATATCTTGATTTTTCCAAAGGATTTGATACCGTGCCACACAAAAGGATGGTACACAGAATGAGAATGCTGGGTCTGGGTGAAAATGTGTGTAAATGGGTAAGTAACTGGCTTAGTCATAGAAAGCAGAGGGTTGTTATAAATGGTATACTCTCAAACTGGGTCGCTGTGACCAGTGAGGTACTTCAGGGGTCGGTGTTGGGACCTATTCTCTTCAACATATTTATTACCGATCTGGTAGAAGGTTTATACAGTACAATATCGATATTTGCAGATGATACAAAACTATGAAAAGCAGTCAATACAAGAGAAGATAGTATTCTGCTACAGATGGATCTGGATAAGTTGGAAACTTGGGCCGAAAGGTGGCAGATGTGGTTTAGCAATGATAAATGTAAGGTTATACACATGGGAAGGAATCAATATCACCATTACACACTGAACGGGAAACCACTTGGTAAATTTGACATGGAGAAGGACTTGGGGATCTTAGTTAATGATAAAATTCCCTTGAGCAGCCAGTGCCAGGCAGCGGCTGCCAAAGCAAACAGGATCATGGGGTGCATTAAGAGGTCTGGATACACATGATGAGAGCATTATAATGCCTCTGTGCAAATACAGTACCTGGTTAGACTGCACATGGAGTACTGTGTAACAGCTTTGGGCACAGGTGCTCAGGAAGGATATAATGGAACCAGAGCGAATACAAAGGAGGGCAACAAAATTAATAAAGGGGATGGCGGCACTACAATACCCAGAGTGATTAGCAAAATTAGGATTATTTAGTCTAGAATAAAGACGACTGAGGGCCCTGAGGGGCGATCTAATAACCATGTATAAATATATAAGGAGACAATACAAATATCTCTCAGAGGATCTGTTTATACCAAAAAAGGTGACCGTCACAAGGGGGCATTCTTTGAGTCTGGAGGAGAGAAGGTTTTCCACCAACATAAAGAGGATTGTTTACTGTTAGGGCAGTGACAATCTGGAATTTCATACCTGAGGAGGTGGTGATGGCGAACTCAGTCGAGGGGTTCAAGAGAGGCCTGAATGTCTTCCTGGAGCGTAACAATGCTGTATATTACAGTTATTATGTTCTTTAGAAGGATGTAGATCTGGGGATTTATTCTGACGGAAAATAGGCTGAACTGGCTGGACAAATGTCTTTTTTCGGTCTTGCTAACTATGTTACTATGTTAATTCACCTTGCCCAGTCTTTCACCATGTAGTATGAGCCTTTCCACTTGTCTAGAAACTTGCACTAGCACGCGGTCCCCAGGCTGGAACTGCTTTAGCCACACTGATCAGTTATACACCATTGCCTATGCCTCCTGTGCCTAGAGAAGATGCACCTTTACAATAGGCATTACTTTCACCATCCTCTACTGTAAAGGCCCCGTTACACATAACGACCCCCCCAACGATCCCACCAGCGATCCGACATGGATAGGATCGCTGGGACATTGTTAGGCTGATCGCTGGTGAGCTGTCACATAGACAGCCCCTCCAGCGATCAGGACCAGCGAGCAAGCTGGTTTCTAATGTAAACATCGGGTATCCAGGAGCCGCGGCTCTTGGATACCCGCTGTTTACCTTGGAAACCGGCGTACATGCTGGTTTCCAAGGTAAACATCGGGTATCTAAGAGCCGCTCAGCTCCTGGATACCCGCTGTTTACCTTGTAAACCAGCGTGTACTCCCGTTTCCAAGGTAAACAGCGGGTATCCAAGAGCCGCGGCTCCTGGATACCCGATGTTTACATTCGAAACCAGCATCCAGCGTCGCTGATCGCTGGTCTCTCGCTGCCACACGCGATGCGTGCTGGCCAGCGAGAGACCAGCAATCAAAAAATGGCCCAGGCCTATCGAGCATGTTCAGTGATACCCGGCAGGGGGGCCGGTCGCTGATCCCAATCACACACACGCTGTGGCGTCACAAAATCAGCGATCTCGCTAGCCAGATCGCTTTGTGTGATGGGGCCTTAACTCTGAGACATGCTCTATGACCCTCCAGTGTGGTGTGACCTTGGCTTCCCAGGTTTCCTTAGCGATGTCCAGGAGCCCCCGAGGATGTCGACCATACAGGAGCTCGAACGGCGAGAAGCCAGTGGAGGCTTGAGGAACTTCTCTGACTGAGAAGAGCAGAAACGGAAGCAGATAGTCCCAGTCTGGACCATCCATCTCAATGACCTTCTTGAGCATGGTCTTTAAGGTCTTATTGAAGCGCTCTACTAGGCTGTCTGTCTGTGGATGGTAGACTGAGGTTCGCAGCTGGGCAATCTGAAGGACCTTACACAACTCCCTCATCACCTTGCTCATGAAAGGGGTTCTCTGGTCTGGGAAGTGTGGGAACCTGGTGTCAGCCCTGGCTCTTGAGAAACTCCATCTATCACAGACACATTTTCAAATGTCCCTTTTAGGGTAAGATCCAGCATTTGAGCATTCCCAAAATTTTCCAGAGAAACCCTCAGTTCAGGAACCTCAGCCTCACTGGCCACCGTATCATCCTTGTCACCTGCAAGGACACAAGGGGAACTCATCCACCTCTGACTGCGATGGGGATTTATCAGGGTTGAGCTGCCTCCTGTCTGAGTAACTTAGCATCCCCGCCTTCCCGCACAAGTCCCAAAACATGCTGAAGTCCCGCCCGATTATCACGGGGTGTAGTAAGTCTTGAACAACCTTGACCTCATCAGACTCAGTACCCCAGCTCGTTTTTATTGACACTCTGGCGATGGGGTAGACCTTGGTGTCCCTGTGAATACAGCGGATACCAACATGTTTTCCTGGAATCAACTGGTGGAGGGATTGTGGCCCTTTTCAGGGTCATGAAACTCCCTGAGTCCAGTTCTGGCACCAGGACCCCATTTATGGTCACAGGACATGACTGCGGCCCCTCTCCAGGCTGATAGTCCACACTGCAAGTGGGATAAGCATAGTATGAGCAGCGAATGCCTAGGCTGCAATCAGGGCCGGACTGGGACTAAAATTCAGCCCTGACATTTGAAGTTACACAGGCCCACTAGTCACATGGTGACTATATAATATCTTTGTACACTTGTAGGTTACAAGAAGTGACAGGAGATTAACACGACTATATAACATGTAGTCACATCTGTGCCCAGGATTTCAGCTCAGTCCTATTTATTGCTTTTAGGTATTGTACTCCTCCCAAAGCTCTGTCCCCTTTTGTACGCATGGTGACAGAATTCCTGGCAGAACTGCTATCCATTGGGCAACCAGACCCCCTGGTCATAGCTGCCCCTATCATACCTCCCAACTTTTGAAGGGAAAGAGGGACAAAGACTGCGGTGCGCGCAGCACGCCGCTGCAAATTTTAGGCCACGCCCGGCCACACCCATTTCACAACTTGTCACACCCATGTCCACGCCTAATCGCACCCATTTAGCACAGCTGATCACACTGACTGGTACTGAGGGCACAGTGGCTGGCATTATGGGCACACTGACTAGCACTAAGGAAGAGAGAAAACAGAGAGAGAGAGAGAGAGAGAAAAGAGAAAAAAGAAAAAAGAGAGAGAAAGAAAGGAGAGCGAGAGAGAAAGAAAGAACAGAGAGAGAAAGAAGAATGAACTGAGAAACAAAGAGGGGAAAGAAAGAAAGAAAGAACAGAGAGAGACAGAGAAAGAACAGAGAGAGAAAGAAAGAAGTAAAGAAAAGAAAGAAAGAACAGAGAGAAAGAGGAAAGAAAAAGAAAGAAAGAAAGAGGGGAAAGAAAGAACAGAGAGAGAGAAAAAGAAAAAAGAAAGATTAGAGAGAGAAAGAAAGAACAGAGAGAGAGAAAGAAAATGAGGGAAAGACAGAACAGAGAATGAGAAAGAAAGAACAGAGAAAGAAAGAAAAAGAGAGATATTAATAAAGATTCTATAAAGATACTATAGCAGCCCGGCTCCCATTGTAGTGCCCACCTGAGCCTCCCGGTGCAGGACATATCATGATCCGCTCACATGGCCGGCATCCCCGATTCCAAGGCGATCCTGCTGTCTGCGCTGTCGGAGGAGGACGCGGTGATGGATCTGAAGCATTCCTGGCTCCGTCACAATCTCCTCAAGAAATTATCTCATTTCCGGTCAGCTTCCAGCACATCACTTCAGGTGGAACGTCATGTGTGTGTTTTAAAATGCTCCTCGGGGCTCTGCCGTGTACTCCTGTGTCCATGGGAAAAGCCCGCTTTGTATGCTTCGTACACACTTGGCTCCACTCCGTACATCCCGTACACATATGGCTCCACTCCATACACACACGGCTCCGCTCCGTATGCCCCATACACACGCGGCTCTGCTCCGTACACCAAGTACACACACGGCTCCGCTCTGTACACCTCGTACACGCGCGGCTCCGCTCCGTACACCAAGTACACGCGCGGCTCCACTCCGTACACACGGCTCCGCTCTGTACAACTCGTACACGCGGCTCTGTTCCGTACACCTCATACACACACGGCTCCTCTCCATACACCTCGCACACACACGGCTCCGCTCCGTACACCTCGTGCACACACGGCTCCTCTCCGTACACCTCGTACACACATGGCTCCGCTCTGTACACCTCGTACACACACGGCTCCTCTCCATACACCTCGTACATACACGGCTCCGCTCCGTACACCTCGTACACACATGGCTCCGCTCCGTACACCTTGTACACACACGGCTCCGCTCCGTACACCTCGTACACACACGGCTCCGCTCTGTATGTCTCGTACATACACGGCTCCACTCCGTACACCTCGTACACACACGGCACCTCTCCATACACCTCGTACATACACGGCTCCGCTCAGTACACCTAGTACACACACGGCTCCGCTCCGTACACCTCGTACACACACGGCTCCGCTCCATGCACCTCATACACACACGGCTCTGCTCCGTACACCTCGTACACACACGGCTCCGCTCCATACACCTCATACACACACAGCTCTGCTACATCTACCCTGTAAACCCCTCCTGACCCCACACATACTTACCTCATCCAGCACCATGACAACATCACAGCAGAGTCTTGCAGACACCAAGAGGCAAGGCTGAGCACACAGGACCTGTGATGAGGTCACAGGAAGGGCGGAGTCAGGGGTGACACGATCAGGTGTCTGGACAAAGGCTCCTGATCATGTGACCCCTGACTCCTCCCCTCCTGTGACCTCATCATAGGTCCTGTGAACAGAGAAGAGAGCAGGCAAGCGACGCTGTGAGTGGCTGCGGGGAGGGAGGTCTCATGCTACGGCGAGGATGGGGTGCGTGGGGGGGCGTGGCGGCTTATCTCCCTGCAGTGCGGGAGGGTTGGAAACTATAACCGCCGTGCCCGCAGAGGGCCGGCGGCAGGAGCAACAGCCAGGCCAGTGGCCGCATCAGCTGGCAAGCGGCCAGATGATCGGGCGCTGCCGCCCGCGGCCCACTTGACAGCGGCCCAGCGGGAAAATGCCCGGTTGGTTATATTACCAATCCGGGCCTGGCTGCAATCCATCTGCTTGGAAGGCATAGGACAATGAGGTGCTATGAGTCCAGGATTGTGGCACCTCCAGCAGACCAGTCTTTACCAGCAGCCCTTGACAACGCCTCAGCGACGCGTGGGGACCTCGGATTCCCCCGAGTGGTGGTTCTGCTACTCCTCCTTTGGGAGTTGGGCTCCCGTTGGGCACCCCAATATGAATATGCACCCCCCCGGCTTCCTTAGGGATCTCTCAACCATCTGGTACCTTTCTGCGAGGCCCAGCAGATCATCTGCATTCCAGGGGTCTCCCTGGCAGACCCAGGTCTGCACTAGCCTGGGAAAGGAAATAATAAAACAGTCCATGACCACCCGATCGACCATCTAAGCTGGAGTGGAAGATTCTGGCTGCAACCATTTGTTTACCAAATGCAATAAGTCAAACATCTGAAAGCGGGGAGGTTTGTCTCCATAATAAGCCTAGTGATGAACCTTTTGGGCTCTGACAGACATTGTGACACCTGAGCATGCTATGTATCTTGGTTTTTATCTTTGCATATGCATATTCCCGGGCAGTTTGTAAAGCCAAGTCATAATAAGACTTCTGGGGTTCCTCAGTCAGATAGGGGCCAGCACCTCCACCCACTCCCCTGGGGGCAGCTTCTCCCACTCTGCAACCTTCTTGAACACAGTCAAAAATGCCTCTACATCACTTGGCGTAATTTTCTGCATCACTCGTCTTACCACTTTCCGATGTACATTTCGTCACCTGCACTTGTAGAATGGTATTCCAGTCTCCCATGAATCGCCTCAGCTCAATCTGCTGCTGTCTGAACTGCTGCATCTGCTGGTTAAGCAGCTTACTCGACTCCTGATGTGCCAGCTGTTGCTGCTGCTGTGCTTTCACCAGATGCTAAATCAGGTC
The DNA here is from genome assembly GCF_039654945.1 of Dendrobates tinctorius. NCBI lineage: Eukaryota > Metazoa > Chordata > Amphibia > Anura > Dendrobatidae > Dendrobates > Dendrobates tinctorius. The sequence continues at coordinate 36,908,311 of NW_027361676.1, read as the reverse complement.
CTCCATTCTGTCTGTCGTCTCCTGGCTTGTACTTTTTCTTCAATTAGTCAATCAAGTGCAATAGCACTGCTCATCAGCACTCCTTCACAGGGGCCTACCGGAGGATTCTCCTGTTCCCCTGTGGGCCAGTCCAAACCTGTGTGTATATATACATATACTGTATACACACGTGGTTAAAATTGTTGGTACCCCTCGTTTAATGACAGAAAAACCCACAATGGTGACAAAATCTGACAAAAGTAATAATACATCAAAAATCTATGAAAATGAACAAATGAAAGTCCGACATTGCTTTTCAACCATGCTTCCACAGAATTTTTTAAAAAATAAAACTTATGAAATAGGCCTGTACAGAAATGATGGTACCCTTAACTTTTATTTTGTTGCACAACCTTTTGAGGCAATTACTACAATCAAACGATTCCTGTAACTGTCAATGAGACTTCTGCATCTCTCAACAGATATTTTGGCGCACTCCTCTGCTCTAGTTGTCTCGTGTTTGAAGGTTGCCTTTTCCAGAAGGCATGTTTCAGCTCTTTCCAAAGATGCTCAATAGGATTTAGGTCAGGGCTCATAGAAGGCCACTTCAGAATAGTCCAATGTTTTCCTCTTAGCCATTCTTGGGTATTTTATCTGTGTGTTTTGAGTCATTATCCTGTTGCAAGAACCATGACCTGTGACTGAGACCAAGCTTTCTGACACTGGGCAGCACATTTTCTCTAGAATCCCTTGATAGTCTTGAGATTTCATTGTACCCTGAAGATTCTAGACACCCTGTGCCAGATGCAGCAAAGCAGCCCCAGAACATAACAGAGCCTCCTCCATGTTTCACAGTAGGGACAGTGTTCTTTAATTGATATGCTTCATTTTTCTGTGTGTGAACATAGAGCTGATGTGCCTTGCCAAAAAGTTCCATTTTTGTCTCATCTGTCCATAGGATATTCTCCCAGATGCTTTGTGGCTTATCAACATGTAGTTTGGCAAATTCCAGTCTGGCTTTTTGATGATTTTTTTTCAAAAATGGTGTCCTTCTTTCTCGTCTCCCATGAAGTCTACTTTGGCTCATACAACGACGGATGGTGCGATCTGACACTCATGTTCCTTGAGCTTGAAGTTCACCTTTAATCTGTTTAGAAGTTTTTCTGGGCTCTTTTGTTACCATTCATATTATCCGTCTATTTGATTTGTCACCAATTTTCCTCCTGCAGCCATGTCCAGGGAGGTTGGCTACAGTCCCATGGAGCTTATATTTCTGAATAATATGTGCAACTGTAGTCACAGGCACATCAAGCTACTTGGAGATGGTCTTATGACTTTTGCATTTAATATGTTTAGCTAAAAAAAAATTTCTAATCTCCTGAGACAGCGCTTTCCTTCGCTTCCTCTGGTCCATGTTTAGTGTGATGCACACCATGCCACCGAACAGCACAGTGAGTATCTGTAGCCCTCTATACAGGCCCACTCACTGATTCCAAGATTGTAGACACTTGTGATGCTAATTATTATTATTATAGCGCCATTTATTCCATGATGCTTTACATGTGAGGAGGGGTATATATAATAAATACAAGTACAGTAATCTTAAACAATACAAGTCACGACTGGTACAGGATGAGAGAGGACCCTGCCCGCAAGTGGACACATCGTGATTTAACATGTCCCTTTGCCACATTATTTTCAGAGGTACCATCATTTCTGTCCAGGCCTATTTCATGAATTTTATTTTTTTTTTTAAATTCTGTGGAAGCATGGTTGAAAAGCAATGTATGACTTTTTGTTTGTTCATTTTCATAGATTTTTGATTTATTATTACTTTTGTGAGATACAAGCTATTTCTGTCACCATTGTGTTTTAAACAAGGGGTACAAACAATTTTGACCACGAGTGTATATGTAGATTCATACAGATTTGGGGGAAAATAAGTATTTGATACACTGCCGATTTTGTAGTTTTCCCACCTACAAAGAATGGAGAGGTCTGCAATTTTTATTGTACATACACTTCAATTGTGAAAGACAGAATTGTATCAGAGTGTATGATTTTTACATAATTAATTTGCATTTTATTGCATGAAATAAGTATTTGTTACAATAGGAAAAAGAACGTAATATTTGGTACAGAAACCTTTGTTTGCAATTACAGAGGTCAGACGTTTCCTGCAGTTTTTGACCAAGTTTGCACACACTGCAGCAGGGATTTTGGCCCACTCCACCATACAGATCTTCCCCAGTTCTTTCAGGTTTCATTATTGTCGCTGGGCAACGTTGAGTTTCAGCTCCCTCCAAGATTTGAAATTCTTCTTACAGAGCCACTACTTAGTTGCCTTGGCTATTTGTTTTGGGTTATTGTTATGCTTGAAGACCCAGCCACGACCCATCTTCAGTGCTCTTACTGAGGGAAGGAGATTGTTGGCCAAAATCTCGCGATACATGACCTCTTGCATCCTCCCTTCAATACAGTGCAGTCCTGTCCCCTCTGCGTAAAATCACCCCCAAAGTATGATGTTTCCCCTACCATGCATCACGGTTGGTACGGTGTTCTAGGGGTTGTACTCATCTTTCTTCTTCCTCCAAACACGACGAGTGGAGTTGTTACCAAAAAGTTCTATTTTGGTCTCATCTGACCACGTGACCTTCGCCCATACCTCCTCTGGATCATTCAGATAGTCAATGGTAAACTTCAAACAGGCCTAGACATGTGCTGGCATGAGCAGGAAAGGATTTTAACCCTTGACGGCAGTTTGTTACTAACGGTAATGTTTGAAACAATGTCACAGCTCTTTTCAGATCATTGACCAGGTCCTCCCGTGTAGTTCTAGGCAGATTCCTGAACTTTCTCAGAATCATCCTTACCCCACATCATCATGCATGGAGCCCCCAGACCGAGGAAGACTGACAGTCATCTTGTGTTTCTTACATTTTCTAATAATTGTGCCAAAATTTGTTGCCTTCTTACCAAGCTGCTTGCCTATTGTCCTGTAGCTCATCCCAGCCTTGTGCAGGTCTACAATTTTGTCCCGGGTTTCCATCTCTTTGGTCTTGGCCATGGTGGAGAGGTTGGAGTGTGATTGATTGAGTGTGTGGACAGATTACTTTTATACAGGTAACAAGTTCAAACAGGTGCAATTGATACAGATAATGAGTGCAGATTAGGAGGGCTTCTTAAAGAAAAACTAACAGGTCTGTTAACAGGTCTGTGAGAGCCAGAATTCTTGCTGACTTATAGGTGATTGAATACTTATTTCATACAATAAAATGAAATGTAATTATTTAAAAATCATATAATGTAATTTTCTGTGTTTTTTTTATTTTTAGATTCTGTCTTCTATAGTTGAAGTGTACCTACGATAAAAATTACAGACCTCTCCATTCTTTGCAAGTGGAAAACCTTGCAAAGTATCAAATACTTATTTTCCTTACTGTTTATTTCCATATTTCCATTAGGAAGGTTTCCAACAAACATGAAAAACAGGAATACAGAGAAACACAATACAACAAATGTGAAATACTCTACAGTAAAAAAATTTTCAACAATAAACAGCAAGTGCTAGTAAAAAGATGATAGCAAAACAGAGTATTTAGTTGACACGTTTTTTGCAAAAAATGTATGCCAAGCCGCTCTACCAATGCCAAGGTATACCTACATCAGACATTATGTCTCTGAACCCTGCTCATATAGGTACTGTTCACATGGTCAGGTTTTAAATACATTGGATAGGACTGCTCTGATGGGTATACCTTGGCGTTGGTAGAGCAGCTTGGCATACATTTTTTGCAAAAATCGTATCAACTAAATACCCTGTTTTGCTATCATTTTTTTTTACTAGCACTTGCTGTTTATTGTTGAAAATTTTTTTACAGCAGAGTATTTTTTCACATTTGTTGTAGTTTCTCTGTGTTCCAGTCTCTTGGTGGTGTGAACACTGTCTTACCGACTTGTTCACTGTATGTGCATGGCCCATGCGTTTGTAAACATGAAAAACAGACAGCACTGGGATGCAGCCAGGGTGCTATCAGTGTGCTGAGTTTTTTCCGCTGAGTTTTTTTAGACTTTCACGAGGGATGTTGAGCCATGACTGGTATTAAAATCGAACAAAAAAAAATCAGACATGTGAAAGGTGCCTTACCCTGCATTATTCTTTTTTCCATTGGAAACCTAATTTATTGAGGACTGTGCTCCGATCCCTTTTCATTAGATACAGCACCAAATCTTGTTTCCAGATCTGAATTATTGCTTCATGTTTTAAGTAAATATAGCTAAAAGTCAACAAACATAGTTTGGAAATAAAGTAATATTTTATAATACAGTACTGAAGTAACATACAAAGAGAACATGTAGCAAACGACTACACAAACAGTCACAAATATGTGCAGACGAAGAGCCTTGAAAGCAGAAATATCTACATTGGCTTTACACAAGAATATCTGGCAGTGCACAATCAGGAGTGGGACATTTCATTTATTAACAAGTCAAAAATGTCAGGTCTTGTAGAAGAGTATTGATCATTTAACACATCGATGTTCAACACTGGTTCACTGTGCCTTGCTAAAAGCAACGGATATATGAACATACTGTATATTCTAGAGTAAATTATTATACAACGGCCATAGATAGTCATTTAATAAATGAAGGAACCATACAAGTATAGTTATTACACAGAATGATAAACTACACTGATGGTTGGTAATAATAAATCCAACACTCCAGCCTGCCATGCTTCCCAATCATGCTGGACTATGTATTATGCTGGCCTTGTTCACATGTGATGCTAGTACCGCAACACTACTGCATCTCAGAGAAACGGTACCAACCATTGCACAGTGTGAACAGGATTCTGTAAAATCCACGTCACTACTATTATAGTGCACCTCACTGTCCATATAGTAACCGATATGCAAAGTTTCATTGAGGCCCTGGTCACAAAATAACTTGCTCTTGTTGATTTCCTGCAGTTCATATAGAGTCTACATCTTGTCTTAAAGTGCACGTTCACCATTTACACAACTTACACAGATACTTTGTGCAGACAGGGCTGGCAGGCATCCAGTGGGGGCAAGATAAAATAGGAGCAAGCCACAACAGGAGCCATTCATTGTAGCTCAGATAGCCCTTCTGGCAGATTACTGCTGCAGGTCTATCCATTTTTTGGGATATTTACAACCAGTGCATCCCAGTCCAACATTGAGCAGTGTTAGGCGCTGTTCATATCTGTATTAAGTATTTAAAGCTGTTCCTACTGCCTTAAAATATTGGAAGTGCGGATCATTGACATGACGCATGGTATGATCCACTGACTATGGGGTCCATTGAGTTTCTGTCATTAGAACAACCATTTTACTGTTCTGCGCTATTTTGTCTGTCATTACTTTGTAGAGTTTGCATCAGAGGATTAGGATCCTCATCAGCAGATGTGAACAGAGTCTTAGATAAAAAAAAATTCTTTAAGATGTTATCTATTTCTTCTTCTGGCCTAGCTTCACACTCGATATAAAACCGAAATTCTCAAGTTACCGACATTACAGTTTTCTAATATAGACTTGAATCCCTACCTATCTGTACAGTGGTATGGCCCATTATTGTATAGCCAGTTAGGAAGAGGGTGTTATAAATTCGGTAAGATTTTATCTCCTGTTTATCTTTTGCTGCCTATTTATTCTTGTATCCTAGCTTCACACTACATATAAAACAGAAATTCTCAGGTTACTGAGACCACATTTTTTAATATAGACGGAACTCCTGACTATCTGTGCAGTGGTCTGGTCCATCATTGTACAGCTAGTTAGGGAGAAATGTCCTTTTTATTACGGAACAGGTCACTGCGCACATAAAAGGGTTGTTGCAAATATAATACGTTTTTTTTCCTATTTTTCCCTGTTTATTCAGTTTTATATGTTCTTACAGCCTGGCTTCATTCTCCATATAAGACAGAAATTTTCAGTTTTCTGAAATCATTTTTTAATATAGACAGAACCCCTACCTGCACACATATAACATGGGTGTTATAAATACAGTCACAGAGATATAATAAAAAGCAATGCCAGCTCACCCTTCCAATCGCTCCAGTTTTCATTGGAGAGCCCAGGACTGTGCTTTGAAGAGGACTGAGATAGTCAACTGTGGCGGCTTGTAGACCAGCTCAGTCCAGTAGATTAAAAATCACATTTCTTTATTATAAATCCTTTAACATCACATCATCTTGTTGTTGATGTACAATAATTTACAGGCATCCTTAGTACCTTCATGCTAAAGGACGCTTATTCTGCTCCTTTCAACGCTTTTTTTATTGAAAAATTTGCAAGTAGCAAACAGTGGCTGAGAACACAATCAATTGCTTATTCTGTTCCAAACGCAACCGCTACAGTTGACTATCGCAGTGTTAGAAATACAGCAACGAAAATTCTGGTTTATGTTTTTAGGTACAAAGCAAGGATCTTTTTATAAAAAAAAAAAATAAATAAACCGTACACTACAAAAACAAAAAAATAAAACTTTTTACATTGCCCTGTATGAAATTGTATGGAAAAGCTGAACCTTTCTACTTAGTCCAGCAACATGGTATGACTAAGAGAAGCCATCAATGATCTTAACATGTGATTATTTCTTAACTTGTGTGTTGCTTGTAGTAGCTTATACTCTACGTAATAAATTCATAATGTCTATGTTCTTTTTTGGAGGCAGCGTCAATACGCAAATCACAGTTGTGCTCGGAAGAAATGACATTATAACATTCTGAGCTAAAGGATAAGAAATTACAATACTGGATTTCCTCTTCCAGGACCCACAAGAAGAGTAGCTGACTTCATCCCTACATACATACTGCCAAGATATTTGTGGCAACGGCTGTGATATATATTACTGTGTAAACTAATATGAACTCTACAACACATGGCTTAAACATAGAATATTGCATTTCGACTTCGACGGCTTTATTCTTGACTCTTGACATTGGGTAGAAAACTCTAAACTTGTTGCTCAAACATTGCCATATACTCACAGATTTGTTGTGCCAAGTTCTACGGTAACCCTAGCTGAAAGCCCAGCAGTTATAAAGAGTGCAGATCCCTATCCAGATCATCACAGAAACAAAGTAAACAGGTTGAAAGTTCAAAATTGCACATTATCCAATATCTATAGGAATGTGCATCTATAACATGCATGTAAGGATACACAGTATATGCCTTGTTGTACACACCCACTCCTATAAATATATAGTCCACATTACTGCATACCAATTCAACATATAAATTAATTTAATATCAGGGGAAAAATCATCTTCAAAAATTCAAAGTTTGGGACATCATCTTCCACCATTCCATTAGCTCTTCCTTCTCTTCCTCCTTCCTCTCTGATAATGATTCCAGATCAAAATCAATCTGTTTAAATGTAAAAATGAACATATGTAAATATACAAAGGCTTCCTGATGACACTGTCATAAAATACAAAGAACTGGAATAATCACAGAATCGAGACAAAAAACACAAACCATAAAATAGTAAAGAAAATGCAAAGATGGGCTAGAGATGCACTGAAAACCATAAGCAAGAGGAGAAGTCAACCATAACCAGGGCCAAAACAACATTTTAGCGTACCCTATGCTCATATAGACGCCTGTGATACCCTGGAGCATCATTCAGACATCTATGTTCTATCTGTGCTTGAAGTGAATAGAACACGTATCCATTATAGTCTATGAGCATGTTCACATAACAAGTTTTTGTGGACATATTGGCTGCCAAAAAACCTGATCCAAATATCTGATTTTGATACATTTGTTCATCAAAATCATTCATTAAAATCAAAATAAAAAAGGAAGATTGTGAATGTCATCAAGTGCTGACCATTTTTTACTGTTTGAAGAAAGGAGAAGCTTGGAAAAACAGATGCCAAACTGCTGATAAAAACTGACTCACAGATCAAAAATGAAAGAAAATCGGATCCAGAGACACTGATGAAAAAAGTTCTGTTTTTATCGTTTGTAAAATAAAAAGGACATTTGAATGAGGCCTTAGGGTATGTGTACACCTTCAGGAATTGGCAGCACTTTGGACGCAGCACATGTCCGGTGCATCCAAAGCGCTGCCGGCTATTGAACGCAGGTGAATCCGCATGTGTTCACTGAACCGTGCGGAATCACTGCGTCCAACACATTGTACAGGTGAAATTTACCTTGTGGAGGTTCTAACCATGGCAACTGAAATAATCCCTGTGCTCCTATAATACCTGATTCAGATTCTTATATAAATAATTAGTTTTGGCTGGTTTACACAATAAATGCTTGTGGCCTTCATGCTTTATATATTGGCATCAGCTGATCCCAATAGTAGGGGCACGGTCCTCTGTCCCAGGTACAGAGTTGGCTGTGTATATATGATGACTGTCAGTCATAGCGTACAAACAATAAAAAAGAGTGATTCAGCATGTTATCCATGTTATGGCAGGGAATACCTCATTTATATGTTTTTTTAAAAAGAGACTGCTTCTCTAAGACTTGATGTTAGTGCATGATATCTACAAAATTCCCAGTGACAGTTACTCACCTTAGTGGCAGGGCTATAAGCCACAGCTACCTTTTTAGTGATCGCAAGGAACCCTGGAGCTGAGGCTGTGACTTTGTAGTTCCCAGGAGAAAGGAGCCTCCAGTAATCACCATCCTTAGCTTGGGTTAAAAGAAGAAAATGAGGGTAAGAAAAGAGTAAATCCATTAAAAGGGAGCATGACAGGAGAAGCATTATTGCAGCCATGCATGTTTTACTCTGAAATACTGTGACAAAAAAATTTTCAAATTACTTTGAAAAGCTGGCCAGGGACGATATGTAGCAGATGACTAATCTGAAGTAGGTCCCCTATGTCTACTCCCCGCTCTGCTCCCTGAGACTGACAGACCTCTTCCTATATACACAAAGTGAAACCTATCCGTTTAGGGAAAGGGCTGCCAGGGACGAGCTACAGACCAGTCATCAAAGATGCGCCACCTTCAACCGGCTGTTCGAAATGTGTTTTCTCTGTAACGCTGCTGTGTTTCTGAGTAACATATATATTGTAAAGTCCTGCAGAATATTTTGGTGCTATATAAATAAAATTATTTTACTATTATTATTACATGGATGCCAGTGTCTGATTCATTCTGCCTGTAGTCAGAGACTATATCTGCTGTGGTTTCCGCCTGCCTCTTCTGTATGATGAGGGGATTTCAAACAGAGGTGGCAGGTCTTATAAAAAGCAGTGACTTGTCATTCATTCAAAGACTGGAGGCAAGGAGAGGGCCCAAGGAATTACAGACATGGAGGAGATGCCCTGTGCACCGAAATCTAACTAGCAGAAAACTTCAAATGTTGATTAAAGGGAACCTGTCACCAGGATTGTCCCATATCAGGTAAGACCAGTACCTTTCATTCAGTCCAGATATACAGCATTCTAATATGCTGTAAATATGCCCCCAATCCAGCCTCATAGACAAGAAAAAGACTTACAGGGCGGTCCGGTTGAAAGGGTATCGCTAGTCTGGTGTCTCCCTTCTTCTTGCGATGCCGTCCTCCTACTGGCTTGGTGTGGATTACGCATCCTACATCATCTACACAGTGTCCTCAGCATCGCGCTCTTGTGCAGGCTGTGATAAAACACTCCTTGCCTGTCCGGCACTAACTAAACAAGGTACAACCTAACTACCAACTGGCGGGCTTCTCCCGTCCAGCCAAACCACAGTTGCAGTGGGCACTGCTTCCACTCACGTGTGTCTCTCACACAGACAGGCTCTCTGTGTTCCCAGGCTGAGACACTCACACAACCACCTGGCATCCTTTTATATTCACCTCCCATTATTCATTAGCAAGCAGGTGCGATACTGACCAGACTAGGCCACATAGGAAAGGAATCTGGGCGAGATATACCTGCCCTCATCCAATATTCGCACATGATTCTCACATATCCCCCCCTTCTGCTCAGACCACTCCGGTCGAGCAATGACACCCGCCAAACAGTGCACTCGGGACAGGGCATCTGCATTTCCCATCTGTACCCCTGGGCGGTGCTCCACCGTAAAAGTGTAGGCCTGCAGGGCAAGGAACCACCGGGTCACCCGGCTATTCCGTTCCTTGTTCAAGTGCATCCACTTGAGAGGGGCATGGTCAGTGATCAGCCTGAACTTTCGGCCCACCAGGTAATATTTGAGGGCCTCTAGAACCCACTTAATGGCGAGGCACTCTTTTTCTACGACTGCATATCTTTGCTCGTGTTTATTCAGCTTCCTGCTGAGATAGAGGACTGGGTGTTCCACTCCGTCCCTCACTTGTGAGAGTACGGCCCCGATACCGGTATCAGAGGCATCCGTTTGTACCACAAACTCACTGCGGAAGTCCGGAGTCACCAGTACGGGCTGAGAGCAAAGTGCCCGTTTTAGGCTATGGAAGGCTTCTTCAGCCGCTAAACTCCATTTAATCATGCCGGAGTCTTTCCCTTTTGTAAGATCCGTCAGGGGGGTAGCGATGGCTGCAAAATTGGGTATGAACCGGCGATAATAGCCGGCGATCCCTAGGAAGGCTTGCACCTGCTTCTTGTTGACAGGTTGTGGCCAGTCCTGAACCGCCTGAATCTTATCAACCTGGGGTTTAACAACACCCCTCCCAATTACATACCCCAAATACCGGGCTTCTTCTGGCCCGATGTGACATTTCTTGGGGTTCGCGGTTAGACCTGCCTCCCACAGGTCGTCAATCACAGCTTGTACTTTCTGGAGATGAGTCTCTCAGTCCAAGCTGTAAATGACAATGTCGTCCAAATAGGCCGAAGCGTACTGCCTATGTGGCCTCAGGACTCGATCCATCAGTCTCTGGAAGGTCGCCGGTGCTCCGTGCAGTCCAAACGGCATATACACATACTGAAATAGACCTTCTGGGGTAGCAAATGCTGTCTTTTCTCTGTCAGCCTCCATCAGAGGGATCTGCCAATACCCCTTTGTTAGGTCTAGGGTCGTAATATACCGGGCTTTTCCTAACCGATCTATTAACTCGTCGACCCGGGGCATAGGATAGGCATCAAATTTTGAGACCGCATTCAGTTTCCTGAAGTCATTGCAGAACCGGATGGTGCCGTCCGGTTTAGGAATTAGCACAATCGGGCTGGACCAAGCACTGTGCGATTCCTCAATGACACCTAACTCTAACATGGCCTTCACTTCTCGGGAAACGGCTTCAAGGCGCGCTTCCGGGATTCGGTAGGTCTTTACGTGAACTGTGACACCAGGTTCCGTTACGATGTCATGTTTTATTAGCGTAGTCTGCCCGGGTTTTTCTGAGAAAAACTTTTGGTTGTGAAGTAGAAACTGCCTGACCTCAGTCTTTTGCCGCTCCGAGAGAGTCTCTGCAACCCGTACCTCCGGTACGGTATGCGAGCAGACAGGACGGGCCAGCTCCGCTGACAAGGCAGACCGATCCTTCCAGGGCTTTATCAGATTTACATGATAAATCTGTTCAGGTTTCCATTTACCTGCCTGGTATACTTTGTAGTTTACTTCACCAACTCTTTCCTTGATCTCAAAGGGGCCCTGCCACTTTGCCAGGAACTGACTGTCCACCGTGGGGACCAGGATCAACACCCTATCTCCGGGTGCAAACGTACGGATCTTGGCGCCCCTATCATAGATTCTTTTTTGGGCTCCTTGAGCCTGTATCATGTGTTCTTTGACGATAGGCATAACTGCCGCAATACGGTCCTGCATTTGTGTGACGTGATCTATCACTGTTTTAAACGGAGTGACCTGACCCTCCCAGGTTTCTTTTGCAACGTCTAACAGTCCGCGAGGACGTCGGGCGTACAATAACTCGAAAGGCGAGAATCCTGTGGAAGACTGGGGTACTTCCCTGATGGCAAAAAGCAAATACGGAAGTAAATAGTCCCAGTTCTTCCCATCCTTGTCTATCACCTTTCTCAGCATCTGCTTCAGAGTTTTATTGAACCGTTCGACCAACCCGTCTGTTTGAGGGTGATACACGGATGTGCGTAACGGTTCGATTTGTAACAATCGGCAGAGCTCCTTCATTACCCTGGACATAAAGGGGGTCCCCTGGTCGGTGAGTATCTGTTTTGGTATACCGACCCGACTAAACACATGCACCAGTTCCTTGGCAATCGTCTTGGTGGCCGTGTTACGCAAAGGGATGGCCTCCGGGTAACGAGTGGCATAATCCAAGATGACCAGGATATGTTGGTGTCCACGTGCAGACCGTGGAAGGGGCCCAACTAAATCCATCCCAATCCTCTCAAACGAGACTTCAATAATAGGTAGGGGTACCAAAGGGCTACAGAACCGGGGCTTAGGTGCAGAGGCTTGGCAGTCAGGACAAGACTCACAATATACTCGAATATCGTGATGCATGCCTGGCCAAACAAAACAGTGTAATATCCTTTCGGTGGTTTTCTGGACTCCCAGGTGACCTCCCATCACATGTCCGTGGGCCAGGTCCAGCACCTGCCGCCGGTAGGGTTTTGGCACGACTAATAGTTGCACCGTATCTTCCCCCTTTTTCTCTATCTGATAGAGTAAATCATTCTCCAGAACCATGTAAGGATATGCCAGCCTAGAGCCAGGTTCTACGGGTACCCCATTTATCACTTTTACATTTGTCCTAGCCTGAGAAAGGGTAGGATCCTTTATTTGCTCGCTTTGGAAGTCATCTTTCTGAACTTCTAAATGGGATGAAACTGAATGGGAGGAGACACAGATTAGATATTAGAAAAAACTTTTTGACAGTTAGAGTGATCAATGAGTGGAACAGGCTGCCACGAGAAGTGGTGAGTTCTCCTTCAATGGAAGTCTTCAAACAGAGGCTGGACAGACATCTGACTGGGATGATTTAGCGAATCCTGCTTTGAGCAGGGGGTTGGACCAGATGGCCCAGGAGGTCCCTTCCAACTCTACAATTCTATGATTCTATGAAATCCGGCAAACGGGGAGGTGGACGGCTGTCGGCCTCCTCCTCTTCCCCGGTCTCCTCCGTATCACCCGCCATGACTGAAAACGGGAACTGCAGGTCATTTCCCGCAGACTCTTCCCCCGAGTCTTCCGGGGAGACATCTTCCAGGGGTTCGAGATCCAAACGTGCCCTGGGAGAAGAATCATGTACACTATTACCCGAGGGCATCAACTGATTCTCCCACAATTGCCAGAAGTGGGGAAAATCCCGGCCCAGGATAACATCATGCAATAACACCGGGACGAGTCCCACTTTATGTTGCACAGACCCATAGGAAGTAGTAATGCATATGACCGTGGTGAGGTACGAACAGGTGTCTCCATGCACACACGTTACAGAAAATTTGTCTGATGGTCCAGTCGGGGCTGACACCAGACTGGCCTTCACAAGAGTCACCACACTTCCCGAGTCTAACAATGCCACCACATTTTTGCCATCAACAGTTAAATCACACAAGTGTTTCTCCACATCCTTTTGACCGGCATTCACACTCACTACCCGTGCAACCATAGACATGCGGTTTTTAGAGTCTGTGACGTCACACTGCATGGGTTCAGTAGTGACCGGACAGTTCGCAGCAATATGTCCCATCTCTTGGCAGCGGAAACACCTAACGGGCCCCTTGCTTAGACCATAGTTAGTTACTCTCGGCCTCGCAGTGCGGGCAGTCCCGTTTTCCTCCCCCACTGTCTTAGGGATTTTTCCATCTCCCCTACTCCCTGGAACAGTCTTACCAGTTCCACGTGGAGATGATGAAGAACGAGGTGGGGTAGCGTCGTCTCGGAGTCCTTCCTCCACGGAGTAACGTTCAACCAGATCCACCAGTTGATCTGCCGTCGTAGGATTTCCATGGCTTACCCACTTCCTCAGGGCTGGCGGTAGAGCTCTCAGGTACTTGTCCATGACGACTCTCTGGATTATCTCCGGCGCTGTCAACACCTCGGGTTGTAGCCACTTCTTCGTCACGTGGATCAGGTCGAACATCTGTGACCGCGGTGGTTTATCCGGCTGATAAGTCCATTGATGCACTCTCTGTGCACGGACAGCGGTCGTCACTCCCAGCCGGGCCGAGATCTCGGCTTTCAATTTGTCAAAGTCCTGCGCAGCTTCAGGTTCCAAGTCATAATACGCCTTTTGGGCCTCACCGGAAAGAAACGGGGCAATCAGGCCGGCCCATCGTGCCTTCGGCCATTTTTCTCGCACCGCCGTCCGTTCAAACGTGGTCAGGTATGCCTCGACGTCATCTTCGGTCGTCATCTTCTGTTCTGCCAGTACCGACTCACGTGAATCACTCTCGACTCTGCTTCCAGGTTAACCTCAGGTAAGCTTGCCAGGCGCTGCGCCACCTGCTGGAGAAGCGAACGATCGGTAGCTGTCATGTCCACCAACTCCTTCAGCTGGGCCATCATCACCCGATTAGCTTCTTGCTGGACGGCGGTGGACTGTACCAGCGCTTTCACCACGTCCTCCATGCTCATGCTTGCAACGTGATGCCCGCGTTCTCCACCACAATGTGATAAAAACCTCCTTGCCTGTCCGGCACTAACTAAACAAGGTACAACCTAACTACCAACTGGCGGGCTTCTCCCGTCCAGCCAAACCACAGTTGCAGTGGGCACTGCTTCCACTCACGTGTGTCTCTCACACAGACAGGCTCTCTGTGTTCCCAGGCTGAGACACTCACACAACCACCTGGCATCCTTTTATATCCACCTCCCATTATTCATTAGCAAGCAGGTGTGATACTGACCAGACTAGGCCACATAGGAAAGGAATCTGGGCGAGATATACCTGCCCTCATCCACTATTCCCACATGATTCTCACAAGGCGTACTTCTCTTTGTCTTGTTGGTCTGCAGAGTGAAATACGCATACTGCAGTGCACATGCGCCGGAAAAGGTCAAAGTGCCCTGAGGCATGCGCACTGCAGTACTTTATTCCCTGCTGGTCAGGGCAGAGAAGGGCGCCTGCCAGGAGCGCGATGCTGGGATTACTGTGTGGATGACGTAGGACGAATCATCCACACAAAGCAAGAAGGAGGACGGCATCGCAAGAATGGAGGCATTGGACCAAGACCAGCAATGCCCAACATACAATATCGCCCCGTAGGAGAGTTTAAGAAATGGTCTTTTTCTTGTCTTGCGGGATGGATTTGAGGCATACATGCAGCATATTAGAATACTGTATATCAGGACTAAAAGGTGGTGGTCTTACCTCATATGGGACAAACCTGGTGACAGGTTCCCTTTAAAGAGGATATTTAAAAACCAGCTATAGTGTATTGTTTCAGAATTCACTATTTGATATACCCTCAGGATTAGTAGGATTATAGCTTGGAGGGTTTCTCTCTATATAAAATATAATTTATGTGTATCAATAAATTAAAATAAATCACTGTTGTTTGTGTCCAAAGTGACAACATACACATAAAGTGCTAGTGCTTCAACCAGTGCTCAATAAAAAATGGTTTGTTCTCACCAGTATGCTGAATGCTCTCTATAGCAGGTTCACATTACACAGGAACAACGAATATAGTCCATATGTGTGTGTGGGGGGGAATATCCTGTTATTCCCCTGTATTGCTCAGTCCCCAAGTGTAGGCTGCTACGGGATACCCACCAAAGATGTATGCAGGTTAATCTCTCATACTTGTGAGACCAAACCATTTTTTATTGACCGCTGGTTGTTGCACTAGCACTTTATTTATGCGTATGTTGTATTTTGTGTCCCCAATGGGGCTCACAAACAGTTCCCCATCAGTATGTCTTAGGAATGTGGGAGGAAACCAGAGTACCTGGAGGAAACCCACACAAACACGGGGAGAACATACAAATTCCTTGCAGATGTTGTCCTTGGTGGGATTTGAACCCAGGACCCCAGCACTGCAAGACTGCAGTGCTAACCACTGAGCCACCGTGCCGCCCTAAAGGTATCAATTTAATCAGTATTAAAGCGCCACTGCAGCCACATCTTTACTTTACATTACAAAATTGGGCTGACAGGTTCTATTAGTGATTCTACCTTCTTGGTTCCCATCTATCTCCACAATTATCTGGCTCTATCAAGACAACTGTTATTCAAAGAAGGGGGGACAATAGATCGAAAACAAGCATATGGGAAGGTGTAGTTAAAGGGAACCTGTCACCCCCTCTTATGTTTATTTTTCCTAGGAATGCTGAAATAATTAGTTTTATAAATTTCCCACCATACCTCTATATTTTATTCCCCTGATTCAACCGCCTCGCAGCCGTCCATCATCCCCCTCTGGGCTCCGTTCGCCGCCTCCTCTCTTTCTTGTGACATCACTGGTGCCTGCAATCTGCAATCATTTCTCGGGCATGCGTTGTGTGCGCTGCCCGGGACCTTACACCAGGTGATGTAATGATATTGTGCCTGTGTGTAGCAGAGGCCCCTGATCCCGCCTGCAGTGTGTTATTGTGGTGCCCCCAGGAGCATGGTTGCCACAGTGGCATTGCCTTCCTCCAGGGAGGGTGATGTCAGGCTTGGAGGCAATGAAGGGTCTCTCTGACAGTTAACCATGTCATGCAACACAGTTCCCACTCCAGGCCAGCAGAGGGAGCTCTGAACCAGAATTGGGGGAGGAGTGCTCTCTGAGGGCCAGGAAGGGAAATGAGGAGTTAGTGTGAGGAGGGCAACGAGTATAGACGTGTGGAGAGAAGCTGGAGGTTGAGCTGAGGATAGAGAGCTCCCTCCCAATGAAAGCGCATGATCTAGAGCCTGGTCTCCATGGTTGTATGGATACTGAAGGTCCTGCAACAGAAACCAGAGGAATAGGAAGCTGTAAATGCTCTATTCTAAACTAAGACTCGGAGGCACAACAGCGACGGGTGAGCCAAGAGAGATAGAGGGCTACAGCTGTCTGCCATACGAGGTAGTTCTAAGAGAAGATAAAAAGGAGGAACTTCAGTGTAACACAGTACTGGATGTACCTCAAGCCAGCGCTAGGAAGGAGACTACACAACCCATCTGATAGAGAGATCCCTGAGTTGCTTCCAGGCTAGCCTGCTCCTGTGCCATCTGTAACCAGGACCCTGGACTGCATTTGCCAAGTAAAGGTAAAGAAACTGCACCCTGTTGTGTCCTTGCCTCCTTCCTGTAACGTCCTCAGCACTGCTACATCTCTGTGCCAAACACTGCACCCTCTTCCTAAACCTTCCGCTACACTGCCCTGGGACCAGCAGCCCTACCTGTGGAGGGCTACAACATCATTGCTGCACCCCACCATCTGTCCCAGAGGATCTGTCTGCAGCGTCGGCTTAACACCTCCCTTGCCGAACACCACCGGTGGCGTCACGAATCACTTATAAACTTTATTCCCAACTCAACCCCTTTTACATGGGCGCCCAGGGCCACGGACCGGGTCACTGCTGCTTTGACAATCCCCTCTGAGAGACCGGCCCGGTACCGAGTACCCCACAGCCCTGGGAGGGTGACCCATTATGATGTATTCACACTGCTGGGCTGGGAATCTGGCACCTGTGCAGTGAGCATTTCTGCACCTGTCCCCATCCCCCTCCTTTAGTAATTGAAATTTAGTTGTTGAAAGATTTAGCGACTGAAAGATTTGCACCTTTTATCCGTATTTTGGGTTAGCTCTCGCTCAATCCTGTCGTGTCAATGCCCTTGGGACAGACTAATTTATTCCAATCTAGACCTTGTGAAGAAGATTGTTTAGTACCTGAAGTCACATCATGGTTGATTCCATCCACAGATATCGTTGCATTAGCAATTGGATTTCCTTGATGATCTTTGACAAATCCTTTTACTCCACGATGCACCTAAAAAATAAACACACGTTTTTTTCCATTGAATTACACAGATAATAGCACTGTTGAAAACCATTAGCACCGTATCATGCAAAATAGCTTTCAGTGGTATGCTGTTTTTTATTTTTTATTTGTTTAAAGATAATTGTCATTTTAATTTTTTTTTTTTAAATAAAATCAATAGAATGCGTGCAATGCAATTAAGAAACTTTGTACTAAATCTTATCGAAGAAATCTACTTCTCTCTCCTCCAGGACTGATCATACATTCTCAATTCACAGGTCAAACCTGTCTTCATTGAATACACAGCTTGTGACACACAGTTTTATGGAGAGCGGAGTGGGAGGAATAAGGAGGATTTAAGGCCCCGTTACATTTAGCGATGCACCAGCGATCCCGACTACGATATGACCCGGTCAGGATCGCTGGTGCATCACTAAATGGTCACTAGTGAGCTGCCAAACAGTCAGATCTCACCAGCGATGCAGCGGTCGTTACTTACCTGTCAGACACGGCGATGATGACGTCCTCCGCCCACGTCCACGCGTCGCTCGTCGGCGCCAGCAGGAAGCCCAGCAGGAAGCTGCCGACGAGAAACGGCCCAGGACGTTCTCGCGCGACCAGCGATAGCCAGCGCAGGAGCCGGTCGGAGGTAAGTATCACATGTAGCGATATCGCTAGCAATATTGCTGCTGCGTCACAAAATCGGTGACGCTTTAGCGATATTGCTAGTGATATCGTTATGTGTAAAGCCCCCTTTAGAGTCCAATACAGACAATTGTGCTGCAAATTCTCCTGAAAAGAGAATTAAATTTTAACCCTTTCACCCCGAAGCGTATTTTCACCTTCCTGACCAGGTCAATTTTTTTCAATTCTGACTAGTGCCAATTTATGAAGCAATAACTCGGGAAAGCGTCAACAGATCCCAATGTTTCTAAGACCATTTTCTCATGACTTACTGTGCTTCATGATATTGGTAAAATTTATTTGATATGACTTATGATTATTTGTGAAAAAAATGAGAAATTTGGCAAAAATTTTGAAAATTTTACAATTTTCAAACTTTTAATTTTGTGCCCTTAGATCAGAGAGTCATATCACACAAAATAGTAAATAAATAACATTTTGTCTACTTTACATCAGTCCAATTTTTTTAACAAAATTTTTGTTTTGTTAGGAAGTTATAAGAGATAAAAGTTGACCAGAGATTTCTCATTTTTACACGTACATTTACAGAACCATTTTTTTAGGGACCACCTCACATTAGAAGTGATTTTGAGGGGCCTATATGACAGAAGATACCCAAAAGGGACACCATTCTAAAAAATGCACCCATCAAGGTGCTCAAAACCACATTCTAGAAGTTTATTAACCCTTCAGGTGTTTCACATGAATTAATGGAATGTGGAAGGAAAAAATAAACATTTAACTTACTTTCACAAAAATTTTCCTTTAGACCCAATTTTTTTTACTTTCACAAGAGTAAGGCCGGGGTCACACTGGCGAGGAATACGGACGAGTGAGAGGCGTTAAAAGCACGCATTACACACGGACAAATTATTCTCTATGGGGCAGCTCCCAACAGCCGTATATTTCTCGCCCGTATTCTACGGTCCGTGCCAATCGCAGTATGCTGCGATTGTCAGCGTACTACGCCCGTAGTACGCCAATGAAAGTCTATGGGTGCGCTAAAAATACGGATTACACACGGACCACACGTTAATCTAATCAAAGGGTTAATGTCACCATTCGATTGTAAGGTGACATTAACCCTTTGTTAGATTAACCCATTCGCCACCGCTACAGGGCAATGGGAAGCCCAGGCATTTTTTAACAACGAATTAACCCCTTAAAATAACAACTACAACTCCCAAATTTTGCACACAAACCCTCATCTAATTATTAGTCAGGGACATATAAAAAAACATGAAATGAAATGCTTTACTGAATGTAAACCATGTATCATTTCATGTCGGGTTGGGGAATGATTTGATTGAAGCCGGCAATTTAATTAGCGGCTATTCTGCTATGAAGATCTCTGTGAAATAAAAATATATATATATATGTTTATCTCAATGACTTGTGTGTGTGTATATATATATATATATATATATATATATATATATATATACATATACATTCTATGTGTCTATATCTATTATTTCATTTCTGTTATAAACCCTGTCATAGGGCTCCATTATATGTCCATTTTGCAAGGCGGTGAGAAAATCTCGCCATACTGATTGCATACGGATGCCATACGGATTACATACGTATGCAGACATGCGCAAAATACGCAACCACACCTTGCTTACGGATGACATACGGAGCACTATTTAGGGGTCATTCATCCGTATTACGCATGTAAACTACAGACCGTATTTTGCGTCGGTTAGTGTGACCCCGGCCTAACAGGGGAAAATGGACCCAAAACTTGTTTTGAAATTTCTCCAGAGCATGCCAATACCCTATATGTGGGGGAAAACCACTGTTTTGGCGCATGGTAGGGTTCAGAATGGAATCTGCGCCGTTTGACTTTTTGAATGCAAAATTTGCTGGAATAATTAACGAATGCAATGTCGCATTTAGAGAGCCCCTGATGTGCCTAAACAGTGGAAACCCCCCCACAAGTGAAACCATTTTGGTAACTAGGCCCCTGAGGGAACTTATCTAGATGTGTGGTGAGCACCTTGACCCACCAGGTGCTTCACAGAAGTTCATAACGTTGAGCCGTGAAAATGAAAAAAAAATATCACATTTTTACCACAAAAAAATGTTTTTTAGCCCCAAATTTTGCATTGTCATAAGGGTAACAGGAGAAATTGCACCATACATTTTGTGTTGCAATTTCTCCTGAGTAAGCGGATACCCAGTATGTGGAGAAAAACTACTGTTTTGGCGCATGGCAGAGATTGGAAGGGAAGGAGTACTGTACTGTACTGCTTAACCACCCAGTGAGATTCGGGAGGGACACAGCGCTATTTGCCTCATGGAGCGCAGATTTTCCTGAAATAGTTTGCAGACTCCATATACATTTATTCTTATTTTTTTGAAGAACAAGATGACGTTTTCAGCCGTTCCATTTTTAGTTACATTTGTCTTTTGATCGCATTATATTGCACTTATTTGTTCGACAATATGAGGATAAAGCATCATTTTTAGCCTATTTTTTATTTTTTACAATGTTCAATGAAGGTGCTAACTAGTGGGAGACTTTTATAGGTTGGGTCGTTCCAGACATGGCAATACCAAATATCACTACTTTTTTTTTACATAAATAATTGTATTTATTGGAGTAATATTATTTAATTTTTTTCTTTTCACTTTAGATTTTTTTTTTTTAGATTTTTACAATGTTTAATATTCAGGATTGAGAGTCCTCAGTAGTTGATACCTTTTAATGGCTAACTGAAAAGATGGTAACACATTGCAAGCTTTCGAGACTACTCAGGTCTCTTCATCAGGCTAGACTAATACAAAATCTGAAGAGTCACATATTTATGCACAATACAGCCTAGAAAAAATGCAATAGATAAGACTCTTCAGATTTTGTATTAGTCTAGCCTGATGAAGAGACCTGAGTAGTCTCGAAAGCTTGCAATGTGTTACCATCTTTTCAGTTAGCCATTAAAAGGTATCAACTACTGAGGACTCTCAATCCTGAATATTTTTCTATCTACTGGCTAACACGGTACAAAGATATACATCTTCCCTGTATCAAAATGGAGGATACAAGAATGTACCGCATCTTTATGGAACTAAAACCACTTCTGAAGAAACGTGCACAAATGGACAGCGACATTTTTTTCTTATCTAAATGCAAAAAGGAGAATCTAATTCCCAAAGGACTCTGGATTACAAACCCAATTCTTCATACCTACAATACCCATTATGCACAAAACCTTTGTCACAGGACTTCTGAGAGACTAAGGAACCACCTTTTACATGTCTGCTACAGCATAAGGAGTAAAGTCCAGGGGCAATTTGAAACTCTGAGGAAAACACTTACAGAAAGCACAGAGCAAAAATTACAACAATACTACAACAAACTATGGACCTTTCTGGTTCATAACAAGGAAAAGAAACTGCACAGACTGCGTCTCAATTCAGGACTCTATACAAACAGATACAAAACAAATCCAAAACCTGACAACTTGGACAACCACTCCACTCCAGACACAAAAGCATCTAACTGTGTCATCAATCTCTCAGATTATAAACCCAACAAAGTGGAACTGGCCGTGCTTTCTAGAGGACTCTCATTTTGTCCCACTAAGGCCCTAGATAAAACTGAACTCTGCAGTGATATGGAACAGTATTTCAGGAGACTGCGCCTGAGGGAATATTTCAATGATACAGAAGATTCAGAAAACACTCAGACCGAAGGAAAAGGGATCGTAACAACTAGGAAAAGGTCAGACTGGACACCTCCACCTGGACGCAACCCTCATTTGGATAAATATATAGACTCCTTCAGACATTTGATAAAATCCACAATCATAGACACTAACAGGAGACAAGCATCCAACATCAGTGCCCAGGAGAGAAAGGCCATACAGTCTTTAAAAACCAACAAAGAAATCATCATTAAACCTGCTGACAAGGGAGGTGCAATAGTCATGATGAATACGTCAGACTACATGAAGGAAGCAAACAGGCAACTTATGGACACACGCTACTATAGAAAATTGGAGTCGGATCCTACACAGGACTATTACAAGGAACTAAACAAGTTGGTTTCTTGTCTGCCTGTCAGTCCATAAGAGCTGGCGATGACCTGATACCAGAGACTCCAAGAATAGGGACATTCTACATGCTTCCCAAAATCCACAAATCTGGAAATCCAGGAAGACCAATTATTTCATGTGTGGGCACCCTCACTGAGCAGGTATCTGGATGGGTAGAGGGTATTCTTAAACCACTGGTGAAGCATACATCCAGCTACATTCAGGACACAACTGACCTATTGAATAAACTAGCAGCAATAGGTCCTCTACCAGAAGGAACCATCCTGGCCACCATGGATGTGGAATCTTTGTACTCTAATATCCCACACCAAGATGGTTTAAATGCCTGCAAATTCTTCATGGAAAACACAGGGACTGATGCTGATGCTGTGGTGAAACTTATAAAATTCATCCTCACCCACAATTACTTTGAATTTGACAACAGGATCTATCTACAGGAGACTGGCACAGCTATGGGAAGTAAAATGGCTCCACAGTATGCAAATCTTTTCATGGCAAAGCTTGAAAGCGACTTTTTGTCCTCATGCCCCATCAGGCCCCTGGCCTACCGCTTCATTGATGATATTTTAATCATCTGGACGGAGTGTGAGCAACAGCTAAAGACGTTCCACGAACAGTTTAATCAATTTCATCCCACCATCAATTTAACACTCAACTACTCCAGTACTGAGATTAATTTTTTGGACACCATCATTAAGCTAAAAAACAATGAAATAGAGACATCGCTGTATCAGAAGCCAATCGACCGTCCAACATACCTTAAATGGGACAGTTTCCATCCAAAACACATAAAGAACTCTATTATCTATAGCCAAGCCATCAGATACAATCGTATATGTTCCAACCCCATGGACAGAGACAAACACCTTGGTCGCCTCAAAAAGACCTTTTTGAATCAGGGTTACCATCCAAGAACAATTGAAAACCAAATTACAAGAGCCACCAGATTGTCAAGGAATCACCTGCTAAATTACAAAGCTAAAGAAGAAAATAACCGAGTGCCTCTAGTAGTCACCTACAACCCAAATCTGGAGGTGCTAAGGGGAGCTGCACGGAAATTACAACCTTTACTACAAAAAGATGCCCGATTGAAATCCATTTTTCCAGACCCCCCACTGCTGTGTTTTAGGCAGCCCCCAAATTTAAGAAGCATCATTGTCAGAAGCTCCCTGTCCTCTACAACAACTGCAGGAACCTTTCCTTGCAACCAGAAAAAATGTAAAACCTGTCCATTTATAATGACCACGGACAAGATAAAGATCCCCAACTCACATCAGGACTACAAGATCGCAGGTACTTTCAGCTGCATTACATCTAATGTGGTGTACTTAATTATTTGTACTAAATGTCCAACTGGGGGTATGTATGTGGGGGAGACAGGTCAAAAGCTTAGAACAAGGATGAATGCTCATCGTCACACAATAAGAGAAAAAAGAATGGATCTACCTGTGGCAAAACATTTCTGTATCCCTGATCACAGCAGCGTGGATATGAAATTACTGGTATTGAAAGGTAACTTCAATTCTCAGAGAGAGAGACGAGTTTGGGAGTACAAATTTATGACGAACTTTGACACTCTCAGTGCTGGAATGAATGTGTCGCATGGATTTATGTCTTTTTACATCAATTAAGGAATTTCCTTTTAAAACCGTGTGGGGGCATCACAACACAGAACTAGACCCCAATCAGAGGACCATAAAACATCCGGACTCCTTATCTATGAACTGGTCCAATGTTTATATTTATGTTTCTCCCTCTCCCATATTGATAGTTCTGCTTCACGTCACTTGTCTTATCTATTGCATTTTTTCTAGGCTGTATTGTGCATAAATATGTGACTCTTCAGATTTTGTATTAGTCTAGCCTGATGAAGAGACCTGAGTAGTCTCGAAAGCTTGCAATGTGTTACCATCTTTTCAGTTAGCCATTAAAAGGTATCAACTACTGAGGACTCTCAATCCTGAATATTTTTCTATCTACTGGCTAACACGGTACAAAGATATACATCTTCCCTGTATTACAATGTTTAATAACTTTTTTAAACTTTTTTACATTGTCAAACTATGGGATATCATCTTTACACAGATCTGATACTCTGCAATGCTTCTGCATTGCAGGGCATCAGAGCAGCGTATGACAAGCAGGGAAGGAGGCGTGTCAGAACCTGCACTGAGCAGGCACTCACAGGCCACCATCCCTAAAGGACCCAGATGCCATCTTGCGGGCCGGGGGCACCATGGAGACCATCAGCCCTACACGACTGCATCGTGTTGTGTTAATGGGAGCAGACAGGGAGCTCACTGCCTCTGTGATGCTCCTTGATGTCGCTGTCACTATTGACAGTGGCATCAGAGGGGTTAAACGTCCACGATCACTGCTAGTACCAATCGTGGGCATTGCTGCAGGATGTCAGCTCTCATAGAGAAGTAATTTCCATACTCGATCGCGGTGGTGCTCAGCGTAAAGCTGCGCGATTGAGAAAAAGTATATGTACGGCGGTTTGCGGGAACGCAGCGCCGTACATATACGGCACATGTTGGGAAGGGCTTAAAGGTATGTGCACCCGGCGTCTTTTTCCAGTGGATTTTGCTTTGAAAACCGTCTGAACAAGAGCTAACTAAATGCTGACAAGAATGAACATAAACATTTCTACATAAAAATGACTTGCCGTGTATGTTTAGGCTTTTGACCATTTTTTAACCGCTTGCAATAAAACTTGCTATACAAGTCAATGGTAAGGCTTAGAAAAGGAAAAAAGATGCTTTAGGAAATAAAAATGGTACCGTTTCTTCTAATAAAAAAAAAATCAAAGGTGGGAGAAACACTAAAAAATGCCTTGTTTGTATTTTTTTTCATATTTTTCATAGTGTAGCAATGCATTTAAAATGCACGAATTAAAAAAAAAATATACATAGGTGTCCTCTAATCTAGAAGTCTTGTGCTATGGTCATAACACCAACAAAGACCTTCCGTAATCCACATACAGTAACTAAGTACAGTGGGTACGGAAAGTATTCAAACTCCTTTAAATTTTTCACTCTTTGTTTCATTGCAGCCATTTGGTAAATTTAAAAAAGTTCATTTTTTCTCATTAATGTACACTCTGCACACCATTTTGGCTGTAAAAAAAAACAGAAATGTAGACATTTTTGCAGTACGCATTGGGATGCTGTGTGTGAAATTCCCTCCATACTAGTTCTGTAATTTAAAAAAATTACATGGAAGATGGTACAAAAAAACATATTGTGACTAAGGTGGGATTTAGCAAAGTGTTTTTGCCAAAAAACCACGCATAAAACAGTTTGAAAAGTGACTAAGCTTTGGTACAATGTGGTGCTTTTTTACAATTTTTGCTGTTTTCATGCCAATTTGAAGCAGCTTGCCAAAATGGTAGGAGCTGGGAAGGAACCATGGCAGGACAGGAAAGCTACTCCCGCCTGTCAAATTCGGCAAAAGTGACAGCTAGTTTTACACCAGAAATGCTACTCCAGGTCTTCAGTAGAACACAATTTCTGGAAAGGTGCACACAAAGCCCTAGGCCACCATATTTGACCTTTATGACTTTACCCCTGTCAGCAGGTTTTTGCTATGTAATCTGAGAACAGCAGGAGGTAGGGGCTGAGACACTGATTTCATTGATGTATCGCTTATTAGCCTGTGTTGTTGTTTCAATACAATAAGTGTTTTATTAGCAGGAGATTATCACTGCCAGTGTCAGTCCTGGTCCACCAATGCACCCAGCACTGACCAGCAGTTTTCTGTCAATAGACAATGTGCACAGAAAGCTGTGACTCGGGGGTGAGGATGGGGTCAGCTTTCTGACCTCTGCTACATCTAAAAACTCTAACTGTGTCACAACTGCCGCACCCAGTAAACTAAGTGATACATCACTGGAATCAGGGTCTCTTTCTCTATACTATGCTGCTTTCGGATGGTCACAAATTCCCTTTAAAGCTATAAATCAGTAACATATGAAAACCATATATCATACCTGCTTGACATAATTTACCAGCGAGTCTTTGTTTTCTTCCCAGTATTTCTTCAGTAATTCCTCTGGTGGAAACTTGTCACAGCTCAGCTCCACAGTTATCTCAAAGCAATTACTGCTCAGGTAATTAAAGTCCTGCATACCTACAATCATAAGAAAGGGTTAACAGCGGGTATGAAAATGAACCAAGAATATCATGTAAAAACACAAGGTTAATGCAGCTTGCCAATTTACTAGAGAAAGCACATAGGAGTCATCACATTAGGAAATACCTTGTGTCTGAGGTGGGAAACGCTTTACCTGGGACTCATGGGGGCGTTGAGAATGGAAGCTTTATGATGCTGATCATGAGAGCACTGCACTGTTATGGCAGCTCACCGGCTGTCACTGCGGGACACTGCACTGCTATGGGGGCTGTGAGAGCCTGGCATTATCATGGAGTCCTTGTGGCTGGCACTGTTACTGGGCATCGGTGGTTACCACTCTCATAGGAACTCTGTGACTGTTATGGGGGCACTGTGGTCATTTTGACTTACGCTAAGAAGGGACTCCTGAGGGAAGCACTCTTTTCCGGGATTGTTTGAGGCACAAAAGACCTTGAAATATCTATCAGGAACATGGAAACCAAAAAGGACTTTTGGGAATACGTATACAGCTGACAGAGGGAAAAGGATTAGGAGGAAGACGTTTACAGAGGGAATTCTCTGTTCACCATCCTCTTCTCTAGAGTGGCATAAAGTGTGTCTCTCGCTCCGGAGGTCCTGTCCTGCTTTACACAGACCACCTATAGATTTGAACAGGCACTGTGTAACGCCTTTTTTCTCCTGTGGTGGCAATGCCAGGAAATAAAACATTTACCAAAGGGATTTTGAACATGTAAAAGCTGAATGGAGAGGTCCACATAACCATCAGTTTCTTGCTCAAGGACTCTTCTAGCATTGAAGGGTTGAAAAGCGTGAGGACCCATTTAAAAAAGAAAGACAAAGATTAGATTAACCGTCATTTTAATTTTTATTTCACAAATCAATAGTACACATGAAAATAAACAACTTTGTAATATATCTTATCAGAGAGATCTGTTTCTTTCTCTGCCACAATTTATCAGCCATTATCAAAATTCTCAGTTCTGAGGTAAAATCTTTACTCAGTGCAGACTTTCCAATTACTGAGATATGAGATGGCGGCTGCTACTGATAAGATTCTATGTAGGCGGGAGGAGGAGCCAGAGACAGAGCTCCTCCCTCATCCTCCCGCCTACATAGAATCTTATCAGTAGCAGCCGCCATCTCATATCTCAGTAATTGGAAAGTCTGCACTGAGTAAAGATTTTACCTCAGAACTGAGAATTTTGATAATGGCTGATAAATTGAGGCAGAGAAAGAAACAGATCTCTCTGATAAGACATATTACAAAGTTGTTTATTTTCATGTGTACTATTGATATATGAAATAAAAATGAAAACGACGGTTACGCTTTAAAGGTTCTGATCATTATTTGGAAAAAAAAATACGTGTATAAAATAAATTAGTGATCTTCTTTGGGGTTTGTTATACTGTTTATATTCTTAAGTTTACATTGAAAGTTACCACAAATTCTTTTTATTTTACCCTTCTCACTGATTAGGGGTTTCCCTCTTTCAAACTTTCTTTTTCTAGTTCATTGTGTGCATGTTAGGTAAAATAAAATCAGTTGGTACTCACTCTCCCCCGGTCCAGCACTGAATCTCTGCCGCTACTCAGGTGATTGTGTACAGGTGGCAATGTCAACATCAGGTTAAGGCTGGATCCTTCAAGGGTGAGAACCAACTAATTTTATCATTTCTAACATGGCCATTACGAATTAGTCAAAAGCTGAGATGAGAAAATGTCTAATCAGCGTGAAGGTTAAAAATAAGGAATAATTAGGTGTAAAATCCAATATAATAATCCTTTTATTATAAAATATAAACTAAAATAAATTAAACAAAATTGTCCCACAAGATCACTAATTTGGGTTTATACACATGTCTTTCTAAATAACAATCAGAACCATTGATCCCTGTCACTTCATTGAAAGGAGTACTCATCTCTTTACAATCCCTATGTGGTGGGAAGTCCTTGGACAATAAACTTATTGTTGCATGGTCCTCTCCTGGGATCCTCAGTATTCAGCTTTTATAAGTTCAAAAACCTGGTGGTTAAGGTACCGTCACACATAGCGACTTACTAGCGATCCCGACAACGATATCAACGTGTCAGGATCGCTGGTAAGTCGCTATGTGATCGCTGGTGAGCTTTCACACAGACAGCTTCACCAGCGATCAGCACAGTGACGCCGAGCGCGCGGCGTCGCTGTGTTCGTTAGTTACGCGCGCTGATGCAGGGAGCTGGTAACTAACGTACACATTGTGCGTCCCTTGGATACCCGATGTGTACATTAGTTACCAGCAGATCGCTGGTCTCCCGCCTGTCACACGCAGCGATGCGTGCTGGCCAGCGGGAGATCAGCGGCGAAAGAAATGTCCAGAGGTTTCCCAGAGCGATCAGCGATACCGGCAGGGGGGCCAGTCGCTGATCGCTGTCACACACAGCGATCTCGCTGGTGAGATCGCTGTTGTGTCACAAAACTTGTGACTCAGCAGCGATCTCGCTAAACGAGATCGCTATGTGTGACGGGGCCTTAAGTGTTTGATTTCCAAGCAGTGCCGCCACAGGAGAAAAAAGGCATCACACAGCGCCTCTTCAAATTAATAGGTGGCCCATGTAAAGCAGGACAAGACAGGAACTCCGGAGCAAGTTCTGAACTCCACTTCTGGGAAAGAGGAGAGGATCCTGAACAGAGGACCCACTCTATTAACTTCTTCTACAATACAGTATATGAAAATAGCAGATACATTACTTTACAGTAAAATTAATCCTATGCTTGTACATAGGGGAATGCACATACAGCATTTTTTAGTAATTGCTCACTTTAATAATTGCTTACTTTATAATGTAGCAGAGAATCAGTGGGGAATTCAGATTTTCCACCATTCTGCTACAACTCCAAAAAATATATTCTGCATGGAAGCTCCAAGAAATGTTGATTTCCCAGCAGATTTTCATCTATATTGCTTCAACTAACAAAGTGGACATTTTTAAGAAAACTGTAGTACATGAGGCTGCCTAATATACAAATATACATTTACTTACGCTGTGAGTAAGAGAAACATTCATTTGTGAATTCAGTTAGCTTTTATGTCGGCCATGGGATACGCTTACCTCCAGGGACACTATACCAGGCAGCACCATTAGTGGTCCCGTCAACAAAGCTGCTTTCATCATCATTCTTGCGGCATGGTGTCCTGTTTGCATCAGACATGGCTGGGTTGAGTGACGAATATGACCGGGCCAAACTCTGAAATATGCTGTCATCAGGGCAAGCACTGTATTCATGAGCACTGCCTGCGGAATTCAGGGAATGCAATAAATTATTACACAAATTAAAGAAAAATAAGTTATTTGCAAATGCATTATAATTCCACCCTTGTTTTGTCACTGTTGTATAGTTGGATGGACCTTGCACATTAAGGCTGGGCTTGTGTGACTGCATTAACAGGTCAGGTGGCCAAAGATCACTGCATGGCCACCTAGTGCAAGTGAATTGGGCATCTGCAAGGAGCAAGTCACGCAAAATCAAAATGATTTCGACTTTTTGTGACTTGATTATCACGTTCGTCGTGGGTCACAATGTGACCTCATTCACATTCAATATCTTTCAATGTATTAGCGGCTTAGGCCTTTTTCACACTTCAGTTTTTTCTTGTCAGTCAAAATCCGCCAGTGAGTTAAAAAACGGATCCGTCTCCATTGTGGCACAAACGGATGGTACTGGATCCGTTTTTTTGACGGATCCGCTGCAGCCAAAATAGAGAGAGAGAGATTTTTACGGCGTTTCCAGAACGCTATTGTGGGTTAAAATGCATGTCAAAGCAACTCTTCCGGGCATGCGCACTTGCAAATAGTGGTCCGTCGCTACAAAAAAAGTTTCAGAGCCTGTCTTCTCCGCCCGGGAGACGCTACAATTGAAGCGGATCCGTCCAAAAACGGATGCAACGGACGACCATCAATCAAAATCCGCAGCTAATGCAAGTCTATGGGGGAAAAGACGGATCCGCCAAAAAAAGGGACTGATCCGTTTTTTTCTAAAACTGGCGGATTTTGATTGACATAAAAAACTGAAGTGTGAAACAGGCCATACAGAGATCTTAGGCAGAGCAACCTATGTCGCAGTCAAAATCTGTGTGTAGCCACAACGTTACACAAAATGAGATCTACAGCGTGGTACAGATCACTGGGGCTTTGGGTTAAAATTCCACCAAGGACACCATCTGCAAGGAGTTTGTATGTTCTTCCCGTGTTTGCATTGCTTTCTTCTGGTTTCCTCCTGAACTCCAAAAACATACAGATAGGGAATTTAGATTGTGAGCCCCAATCGGGACATTGATCATGTCTGTAAAGAGCTGTGGCATATGATGACGTTATATAAGCGTGTAAAATAAAAATTTCCTAGATCAGACGATGGTGTTCACATCTCAGCTGAGAGCAGGACAAACTATTAATTGGTTTTCTGCCTATGGATGTAAATTTGGTTTTATTCATATCAGTTGGCAAAACTCAGAATGCTTTTCCTCAGTTAGATCTGAGCTAGAACTAGATCTGTTTTTCAACAGTCTTTGGTCCGTGTTCCCGTTTTTGAACCCGTGAGTTACATATTTTTCTTGGAAGAGGAGGTTTTCGGACTTTCTTTTCCACTGTGCGTGCGGATAAGATGCTCTCCCCACTCCCTCCCTGCACAGTCATCTCTAGGAACCATAAGTACATGGCAATGATTATGCAGGGAACAAGTGGGGAGAGCACCTTATTGGCGCGCACACCAGAGGTCACTGGAGCGGAAGTTGCCAATGCCTGCGCAGAAGATCCCTGAATGCAGGGCCCACAGAAGGGAGGATGAGGTATGCATTTCTGAGGGAGTGCAGGGCGCAGGCGTGGGATTCCGGGGCTGCAACTGACGCTGATGGGAGGGAGATAAGTATTAGGCTGGAGTCACACTAAACGATAAAAAAAAATCGGTCCAATTTTGACGGACCGAAATCGCACAAAGATTTCTTCACCAGGGATCCGTCTGTCAGCCGAATTTCGTGTGATGATGCGATTTTAATCGCATCTAAGCATCCGTTCAACATCCGTCTGCCGAGATTTTCTCGCAGGCTAGCAAAATGGACAAATAATGGAGCCCAATGACAGGTTTTCAAACACAAACGAAAAAATAGATATAGACACATAGAATACATATATATATATTTTTGTATAAAATTGCGGGGACTCCCGCTGACGTCACTGAGGCTGCAGGGAGTCCCCGTAATTTTTAGCAACGAATTAACCCCTTAAATTAACCCCTACAACTCCAATTTTAACCAAAAACCCTCATCTAATTACTAGTGATAGACATCTAAAAAAAAACATGAAATGATATGGTTAACCGTATGCAAACCATGTATCATTTCATGTCGGGTTGGGGAATTATTTTACAAAAGCCGGCAAATGTTTCAGCGGCTATTCTGCTATGAAGAACTGTATGAATTAAAAATATATATATAAATGTGTCTCTATGACATGTGTATATATATATATATATATATATATATATATATATATATATGTCTATAGCTATTCTTTAGTTTCATTATTTAACCGGTCAGTGTGATTTTACTGTATTGGAAGAATTGCCGGCTTTTTGTAAAGGACACCGGGTGCGATTTTATCGCAAGTCACACATCTGGTCCGTTTGTAATCCGATTTTTTCTCGCCCCCATAGACTTGCATTGGCGAGTCCGATCCGAAAATCGGTGACAATTGCAGCATGCTGTGATTGTCTCGGTCCGAGGAACGGATCCGATAAAAAACCGCATGATGGGAGCTGCCCCATAAAATAACATTGGGACGAATGCAATGAGATTTTTTATTGCATTGCATTCGTCCGATTTTATCGGTAGTGTGACTCCAGCCTTACAATGAGGAAAGGAGGCAGGAATTTTTCTTCCAGGCACCGCATGCCTCAGAGCCTGTAAGAAATCATTAACGTAAAGAAAGAATATAAAATTTCTCAGCAACAAGACCATTAATATGAGGAAGACAGGCAGGACCAGTGTAACATTTCTATCACCTGTATGCCCATATTAATAGGTCATATACGTCCCAGGGGGTGAAAGTTTCCATTTAATTGGTATTTTGGGGGTGACAAATCCCATTTAGAAGATAATAACACGTAATGAATTAAATTCTGTGAAGCAAAGAAGGAGAGAAAAATTGTCTGTGTTGTATAATTTATGAGGGGACGGATAGTGGACTTGGGTCTCTTAACGTTCTAAGCACCTCGAAGCTCTTTAACTTTTTTTGTACATTCATTTTCTTTTCCCCTTTTTTTCCTTTTCTCTCCGCTTCATCAAGGAATAGAAGGGAGGGCAGGGAATTTTTCTTAGACTTTCCTTTATTTATCATTATTTTTTTCTAATGACTAATAAAGTATTGCATGTTAAAAAAAAAAAGTAAATTTTCGCCAAGTTTCTTAAAATCCCAGAAAACCTCTTTAGTGAATCAATGAGAAACAGATCAATATTTATCTAAAACTGAAGACTTAGGCTGGTTTCACATTAGCGCTTTTTAAGCGCACGCACGGCCGGGGGTAGCTCCGCCCCCGAGCCGGCTCTCTGCCCGGCGTGCCCGCCCCTTGCTTGTAGCGCCGCCTCCTAGCGCACAGCGGTGCCTGCGATCGGCGCACCCTATCTTTAGCATAGGGTGCGCAGATCGTGCGCAGGCCGTGCGCTAGTTGCGCTTTGACCTGCGCTGCGCACTTTTGACGGTGCGCCGAGCACGCCGAAATCCGAAAAGTTTGATTTTGGCGCGCACGGCGCACCGTCAAAAGTGCGCAGCACAGGTCAAAGCGCAACTAGCGCACGGCCTGCGCACGATCTGCGCACCCTATGCTAAAGATAGGGTGCGCCGATCGCAGGCGCCGCTGTGCGCTAGGAGGCGGCGCTACAAGCAAGGGGCGGGCACGCCGGGCAGAGAGCCGGCTCAGGGGCGGAGCTACCCCCGGCCGTGCGTGCGCTTAAAAAGCGCTAATGTGAAACCAGCCTTACAGCATAATTTGGTTACTCAGCTTACATGACTGTGTGCTCTCCTGCATTCCTAACGAACTGCGTAAGACCTAAGCAAATTCTACAAGGATCTGGACTTCTTGCAGTGCAGATGTGCTGTCTCACCTCCATAGATGCCTGTATATATAGGGACTCTTATCGTGTGTTTTCTCTTCCAGCACTTTACCGCTTAGAGATGTTCCTGCTTTGTTTTTAAGGAGCATGTTGTGTTGGAAAAATACCAGAGATTACAAAACCACCAAAAATCACCTTTTGACCGACGTATCTGTAGATCCTCATGTAAGGACTAACAACAAACAACTGGCAGAAGCAAGAGTCCAACTGTGCTCTGTGGTAGGACAGCTTATGCCAAACAATGTCAACTTTTTTGCTGTTCCATCTGGACAACTGCTTTCCATCTGCCTCAGGAGCATACATATGGACTTCATAGAGTGGTTCTGTTTTTGGGAGGATTATCTTTGACCACCACAGCAAAATGCTGTAAAGACCACCATTTACTAGGGCAAACTACAGACAATAATATATTGTTCTGTGATCATGTCCCATAGCATTGGTGGGGGTCTGAGATGTGCAAACATTGCATGTTTGCTTGCAGAAATTTCAGCAAGGTTTCGGAATCTCTTGGCAGAGAAACGCAGCGGAAAATACGCAAGTTTTTTATGCGTTTTTGCATGGGTTTTCTTCCTGTCCATTCACTGGGTCAAAACCGCAGGCAAAAACGCACAAAGAATTGACATGCTGCAGAAAATAAAACGCTGCAAATACGGACTGAAATTTACTGATCATGTGCACAGCACGTCAGGATTGCCATTGAATTACATTGCATAAGTATTTCATTGGGTTTTTGGACCATTTACGAGCAGAAAAAAATGCAGCAAATACGCCTCAAACACGCAACGTGCACACACAGACTTAATATGTGAAAACTAAGGGAAATGTTGCAAGTCCCATTAACCCCTCACACAACACTTTTTTTCTTTAGAATTGACCAGAAGCATGAGCATGTGTGTGTTTACTTAAAGGTGTTGCACTTGTTGATAGGTAGTGTTTTGATATTTAAAGGGAATCTGTTCCAAGGTTTTTGACACCTAATCTGTAGTTTTCATAAAATCACAGTTTTATCAGCAGGAGATTATCACTAAAGGCCTAGTAAACCTGCTGCGAGGCAGTCCTCCACATTTATAAGCCTTCTATAGCCCCATACTTTACCACTGATTGACAGCTTTCTGCCTATGCACAGAGTACACAGGAGTTTGCCTATCAATAGAGTGGGTGGAGTTACACAGAGCTCAGCATTCAGAGAACTGGCAGATCTGCATTAGATTAAAACAGTGATTTTATCAAAACTGCAGTCAGCATCCCAGTTAGGCTAGGTTCACATTGCGTTAGGGCATCCGTTTAATGGATCCGTTAAACGGATGCGCTAACGCTAATGTCACTTTTGTGCACTTTTGCGCTATGGTACCAAGCGCTACCATGCGTTAGCCCATACAATCCTATGCACAATCCTATGCACAGCGAACGGGTCTGTTCGCTGTGCGTTATTGCCAACGCACCCAAAAACGCAAGCAGCGTTCGAGGGTGCTTTAGGAAATAACGCATACTTGCTAATGCATGCCGATTTCAGCATACGTTAGTATGCGTTATTTGCATTGCGGTCAATGGGCGCGCTAATGTAACCGTTAGATAGCGTTAACGGCGCTATCTAACGGATAGCACTAGCGGATTCACCCTAATGCAATGTGAACCGAACCTAAGTGATACCTTGCTGGAATTAAGGTTTGGGTCCTTACATAATGCTGTTCGTAGATTTTTAAGGTTTTAACCCTTAGGCCGGGGTCATACTAACCGACGCAAAATACGGTCAGTATTTTACATGCGGAATACGGATGACAGACCCCTAAACAGTGCTCCGTATGTCATCCGTAATCAAGGTGTGGTCGCGTATTTTGCGCATGTAAGCATCCGTATGTAATCCGTATGGCGAGATTTTCTCGCAGGCTTGCAAAATGGACATATAATGGAGCCCTATGACAGTTTTAATAAAGAAATGAAAGAATAGATATAGACACATAGAATGAATATATATATATATATATATATATATTCTATGTGTCTATATCTATTCTTTCGTTTCTTTATTAAACCTGTCAGTGTGAGTTTACTGTATAGCGCACTGAATTGCCGGCTTTTCTAAAAGACACCGGGTGCGTATTTCTCGCAAGTCACATGTGTGGTCCGTGTATAATCCGTATTTTTTGCGCACCCATAGACTTGCATTGGCGTACTACGGGCGTAGTACGCTGACAATCGCAGCATGCTGCGATTGGCACGGAGCGTAGAATACGGATGAGAAATATACGGCTGGTGCGAGGGACCCCATAGAGAATCATCGGTCCGTGTCTAATGCGTGCTTTTAGCGCCTCTCACTCGGCCGTATTCCTCGCCAGTGTGACCCCGGCCTTTGTGTAGTTACTGTCTCAAATGGGTACACCTTGCCGTGGTGGGACAGCTTTATACTTTTTTGATCAAAACAGTGTTTAGCAAGTACCCTATGTTATTTAATGCACTTGCTTTTTTACTTATTTATTTTCATTAGGGTATATACACACATTGTTTTTTACTTTGGTTTTGCTTGCTTTTATGGCCAGTGTGAACTTGCTTTTACATCATGCATGTCATTCAATTCTACTCCAGTTCAGATTTTTTGTTTTTTGTTCGTAGATAAGGTAGCAAAAACCTGGTGACAGATTCTCTTTAAGGGACATGTCTCAGCTGCAATGTATCTTCAAAAGACTTACCACTTCGGGTCTTGTCATATGGATAATTGGCTACAAGATCACCTCCATGTAGATTGGCGGACAGCACAAATGGAATATCCATTATCCAATGAATTACTGCTTTGGTTTCAGGGGCAAGCTGCAAAATTCAGAATAAAGTTACCATCCAATATGTTTCTACACAAGTATCACGGGTATTACTTTCCACTACAGAACTAATGTTATAATTGCAGTATTAGTAAAAATGATAGATTTTTCCAAGATATGTTTTATTAATATTTATTCCCCAATTAAGCCTTACAACAATAAATGGATGTGATCATGTTCCCTCCTGATGTGCACTGTGGAGCTAAATACAGGCCAATGTACATTGCTTCACTATTCCCTGTGACCAACAGTAGGTCAGGTTAAAGGAAAGGCGACTCGATGTGCCCTATCAACCTCCAGATCAATTACAAAGGGCAACCATGAGATTTCCCTGGCTGGATGCCTAGAGGAAACTCTGAAATCAGAACCTGAGAAGGTGGATGCAATTGTAGCTTGGTCCACTCCAGAAACCAATCAACAGATTAGGTCATTCTTTGGCACTTGTTGGTTATCTCACCAGGTAGAAACTGGTGAGGGGAGATAATCTGTGAATCGGTACCCCATGCCATCTCTAATTGGAGGAGATGTCATAAGTGTGGTTATGAGTTATACAGATCAAAGTATCTCTACCTGCACCCCCCTTTGTCTACAGGTAATTGAAGCAGGTTATCTGATGGAGAGCAGACATGGAGTGCATACACAGAGTATTTAGGAGGGAACTGTCAATGTTGGATAACCTTGGGCCAGCAGATGTGTCTCTGTATGCCTACTGTCACTGTCCATTTTTGGAGCCATGGCAGAATGTGGATTCTTATAGAAACCTTTTTCCTTTTTCCCCCGGTGGCCGCTGGGGTTTACTACAACTGTAGTTGCTTTTGGTGCTGGTTTTGCCCCCGGTGGCCGCTGGGATTACTACACGTGTGAATTAACCAACAGGTGATGACTACTCCCCCCTCCTTCCTATAAAGGGTCGTCATGTGCAGTAAATCACTGTTGGTAATATTGTTCATTTTCTAACCAACCTTGGTGAAGACTGGACCTGCCTGGTGGAGAGGGGGTTCAGCTTGTCTGGAGCAGTGGAGTTGCTGCTGGATGCTGTTCGGATCCTTTCTCTGTTGCTTGGAGCTTTTGCAGCAGAGCAAAGCGAAGTTTTGGGTTTTAGTTGCTTTAACCCCGTGGTGTCTGTTTTATTTTCCTTTGTGAGTTATTGGGTGCAGTTCACCTTATTCCCTGTCTCATCTCCTGGGGAGGGGGATGGTGGTTTGCTCAGGGCTAAACAGGAGATAGGGACAGGTTGGGGACTTGGGCCTCACTACCTTCAAGTGTACCCCCAAGTTAAGGAGAGTCAGGGCACCCCCTTAGCCTGAGGGGCAGTTCAGGGGCCCAGGTTCCACGTCTCCTGCTTTGTCCCAACTGCCCCGTGACACCTACACTGGCACATAGGTGTTAAACGCAGGGCCATCAATGCTTTCTTCTTGTCCAGCTGTTCTGTCTGTAGTACATAGTCAGGACAAGGTAAAACAATATTTTAAGGATTTTTTTGTATTATTCTAGCTTTCCAAAATCCATGGCAATATCCATGATTGGGGAGTATATTCACAACTGTGGAATGAATAGCAAATGTGTTGGTAGCTGGCCACCCACTGGAGTGCAATATGTCCCTGAATTATAGATATATCATATTCATGTGTGGTATGAATAGAATGCTTGAAGGATGTTCGATAAGATGATGGCCATATTGTTTCACTAGGGGGTTTCTGGAGGAAAATATAACCCACAAAAATGAGAGCTAAAACTGGATTAGAACTGAATCTAATCTGCCATCCCCCTCTTAGCTGAAGGAGTGAGGGGTCTGGTGAGACCATTCATATCATCTGTTCTACTGAAAATAAGAGTCAGATCCAGAAGATATGCGTATGGTCGTTCTGTAACACAACCTTGTACTTCCCTGCATCCTAGTGATGCGATCCAGCTGTGTAAAGTTTCTCCATTTATCCTTTTGTTTTATGCATTTATTTTTGTTATTTCACGTTTTGTAAACTTTTTTAAGAACTTTACTTCTTTTTCTATATAAGTTTGTTCTTCGTTGCTCTAACTTACCCACGATTTTGAGAAGAGAAAATTGCTTAGCTGTGCTATCTTGTAGCCTGAGTGCAAGTAGTGAACCATTCAGCTTGGCAAAGTTGGGTGTGTATGTGTACCAATGTGCTGCCCACTGCAGGGGTCTCGCTGGCCTAGTAAAACTACATGCCGTGGCAGTGTGAAGTGTGGTGTGGATGTGGGGACTGTCTGTGGGATGAACTTAGCACACTGTTGGCCTATTGTGATAGGAGAGCACGTGTGTCAGGAGTGAGTGATGTACGGAACACCTACCATTGTAGCAAGAATTTTGGAAACCATTAATAATCAGTTTTTGAAAAAATAGTGACCCTCGCTGATAATTTGTCCATTATCAAACAATATGTTACTAAAAGTGATGAGGACAAGTGCTCGCTACTCATGTTTGCCTAGGGGGCTCAGGTATGCACTGAGTATCATGGGTGCTGGAGTAACATGTTCAAGTCCCCATGGTCGCATGTTAGACACCTACAAACAGTTAACAGCTGTGAAACATGCGGGGGGACTCGAACATGCCATTCGAGTTTGCGCGATACTCAGTGCATACCCCAGCACCTTAGGCAAACTCGAGTAACATGCACTTGTATTCATCACTAATTACGAAGTAACAAAAATCACAATCTTGCTCTAACGCATTTTGGAAAATATATTTTTGTTTGTTAAAATCTTATCACCTAAGGTATTACTGAGTAATGGATGTCGACCAAGGTTATTAGGGAACTAGGGTGTCTGCAATACCAAGACAGGTTATTACACTTGGGGTTATTTAGTTTGGAAAAACGAAGGCTTAGGGGTGATCTTATTACAATGTATAAATATATGTGGGGACAATACAAAGACCTTTCTAATGATCTTTTTGTTCTTAGACCTGTGACGGGGACAAGGGGGCATCCTCTATGTCTGGAGGAAAGAAGGTTTAAGCATACTCACAGATGCGGATTCTTTACTGTAAGAGCAGTGAGACTATGGAACTCTCTGCCATATGATGTTGTAATGAGTGATTCCCTACTAAAACTTAAGAAGGGACTGCATGCGTTTCTTGAAAAGTATAATATTACAGGGTATATACACTAGTTTCTTTGATATTGCGCTGATCCAGGGAGCCAGTCTGATTGCCGTATGTGGAGTCGGGAAGGAATGTTTTTCCCCAATGTGAAGCTTACTGTTTGCCACATGGGTTTTTTTTTTTGCCTTCCTCTGGATCAACATGTTAGGGTAGGTTAGGTTAGGATATGGGTTGAACTAGGTGGACTTAAAGTCTTCCTTCACCCTTAATAACTATGTTAATATGTTACAAGGTAACATAGAGGACTTTGTGCTTTTGTGTCTCAAGCACCTATCAATGGATTTTAAATGTAAAATTGAGACACTGCAAACAAAAAAAATAAAAAATAAAAGTAAAGAACACACAGACTTGTGAATGAGTCTTCATACAGTTTCATTCACCAGCTTAGAATATTAGTAATGAAACAGCATATTTTCTAGGAAGCTCAATATTCGTAGACAGAAATATTTAGTTAATTTAGTTAAGGGTACTAAAACCACAGCGCCGTTAATTCACGGCGCTGTGATTTAAGTGAATAGCGCCCCCCAGTGTTGGATTTTCTCCGGGGTCTCGGCTGCCAGGGGTAGCCGAGACCCCAGAGAACATGAATCGGTCGGTTTTTACCGACCCCCGCTTTTGCGATCGCCGTTATTAACAATATAACAGCGACCGCAAAAAAAAAGAAGCCGCGATTTTACATTTAATTTCTCTCTCCTCTGATGTGATCGCACATCAGAGGAGAGAGAAATAGGGTCCCCGATCCCGCCCCGGTACCTCTCCGTGGCCCTCCGTCCCCTCCCGGTGGTCCCACGTCCCGCCGGCATCCTCCGATGGGCGCCGCCATCTTGAAAATGGTGGGCGCATGCGCAGTGCGCCCGCCGGGAATCAGCCAGCTCCGGCTGGCAGATTCCATTCATTATTTTGATCACTATGATAAACGATCATAGTGATCAAAATAAAAAAAATAGTACATAACCCCCCCGTTTATCACTCCCTTATATAGGCCAATATAATGAAATAAAGAAAATATTTTTTTTTCAGTTTTCCATTAGGGCTAGGGTTAGGGCTAGGGTTAGGGTTAGGGTTGGGCTAGGGTTAGGGTTGGGCTAGGGTTAGGGCTAGGGTTAGGGTTGGGCTAGGATTAGGGTTGTGCTAGGGCTAGGGTTGGGCTAGGGTTAGGGCTCGGGTCACGGCTAGGGTTAGAATTAGGGTTAGGGTGAACTAGGATTAGGGTTAGAATTAGGATTAAGGTTTAGGGTTGGGATTAGGGTTAGGGTTGGGATTAGGGTTAGGGGTGTGTCGAGGTTAGGGTTGGAGCAAGAATTGAGGGGTTTCCACTATTTACCAACTTTGGGGGTCTAAAAATTGGGGTCAAAAAGATCATTTTTGTGGAAAAAAATGGATTTTTTATTTTCACGGCTCTACGTTATAAACTTCTGTGAAGCACTTGAAGGTTCAAAGTGCTCACCACACATCTAGATAAGTTCCTTAATGGGTCTAGTTTCCAAAATGGGGTCACTTGTTGGGGGTTTCCACTGTTTAGGCACATCAGGGGCTCTGCAAGCGCAACATGATGCCCGCAGACCATTCCATCAAAGTCTGCATTCCAAAATGGCACTCCTTCCCTTACGAACTCTCCCATGCGCCCAAACAGT
Organism: Dendrobates tinctorius; assembly: GCF_039654945.1. Lineage (NCBI taxonomy): Eukaryota > Metazoa > Chordata > Amphibia > Anura > Dendrobatidae > Dendrobates > Dendrobates tinctorius. The sequence continues at coordinate 36,866,957 of NW_027361676.1, read as the reverse complement.
GGTTCCCGCCACATATGGGGTATCGGCGTACTCAGGACAAATCGCATAACAACTCTGCGGGTATGATTTCTCCTGTTACCCTTGTAAAAAATAAAAATTTGGGGGTGAAAAGATCATTTTTGTGGAAAAAAATAGATTTCTTATTTTCACGGCTCTACGTTATAAACTTCTGTGAAGCCCTTGGGGGTTCAAAGTGCTCACCACACATCTAGATAAGTTCCTTAATGGGTCTAGTTTCCAAAATGGGGTCACTTGTTGGAGGTTTCCACTGTTTAGGCACATTAAGGGCTCTCCGAACGCAACATGGCATCCGATCTCAATTCCAGCCAATTCTGCGTTGAAAAAGTCAAACGGCGGTCCATCCCTTGCGAGCTCTGCCGTGTGCTGAAAAAGTGGTTTACCCCCACATATAGGGTATCGGCGTATTCAGGAGAAATTGTACAACAAATTTTGTGGTTGATTTTCTCTTTTAACACTTGTGAAAATAAAAAAAATTGGTTCTGAAGTAAATTTTTTGCAAAAAAAAGTTAAATGTTAATTTTTTCCTTCCACATTGCTTTAGTTCCTGTGAAGCACTTAAAGGGTTAATAAACTTCTTGAATGTGGTTTTGAGCACCTTGAGGGGTCTAGTGTTTAGAATGGTGCCACTTTTGGGTATTTTCTGTCATGTACACCCCTCAAAATGACTTTAAATATGATGTGGTCCCTAAAAAAAAAATGGTTTTGTAAATTTTGTTGTAAAAATGAGAAATCGCTGGTCAAATTTTAACCCTTATAACTTACTAACAAAAAAAAATTTTGCTTACAAAATTGTGCTGATGTAAAGTAGACATGTGGGAAATGTTATTTATTAAGAAATTTGTGTGACACATCTCTCTGATTTAAGGGCATAAAAATTTAAAGTTTTAAAATTGCAAAATTTTCAAAATTTTCGCCATATTTCCGTTTTTTTCATAAATAAACACAAGACTTATCGAAGAAATTTTACCACTAACATGAAGTACAATATGTCACGAAAAAACAATCTTAGAATCAGCGGGATCCATTAAAGCGTTCCAGAGTTATAACCTCATAAAGGGACAGTGGTCAGAATTGTAAAAATTGGCCTGGTCATTAAGCTGCAAACTGGCTCTGTCGCTAAGGGGTTAAACCAAAGACATGCATTTTAACTGTCCCCTCCAGCATGTTTCACTTAATGAGTGGCATCATCCGGGGATCAGACAGCCAGTATGCTATGTTTCGCCATACCTTTTTATTACTGTATAAATAAAGCCTAACAGTTAAGTGTAGACACCATAAGTGTTTATTTTTTAGAAAGTCTAGAGACCAATATATGTACCTAATGGCTACAGTGGCATATATATGGTGTACGATCCAAAATACTCGCCATGTATGCCTCCGACATACTGTATACAAATATCAAAATCTAAGCAGAGCCTCAAAGATACCTGTCACCAGATTTCACAAACTTCATACATTAATACTAGAACTTTTAGACTTGAAGAGACTAGGTTACATAAGTTTGGAATGGCTGCATAACCCTTTCAGAAAGTGTTTACTTAATCTCCACCCACCATGCCTGACGGCTCCTCACTGTCCCTTCTCCTTGCTGCTGAGATCGCACACTGTTTAGTGCAAGCTGCAGCTGTCAGAATGGGTGGGATAAAGACTTAAGCCTCATGAGATATTTAATTCTAGAGTTGATCTCATGAAGTACTCATCTTAATATCTGGATAATACAGCCATTCTGACACGGATTTTCAGAGTAAATACACCAGTGTGATCAGGTCTAAGAAAAATATTTGTATATATATTAATGTATGTGATGACAAATCCACTTATTAGATCATAACGGGATGCACACTTGGGAGTTTTCACATTGGTTTTTCATGTATAGAGTAGTTTGATTACATATTGATTATAGCATTTGACAAAACACAGACTACAACTGTAACTCATGACACAAATTTATAGGTACCTTAGTGTTTTGGTCAACTGTCTTCTTCAGATTCTGCAGCAAGTGGTTGTTGTCGCCACCTTCTCGCTCGTTAATGTAGACAATACGGTCCAGATCAGGAAAATTTCTGTTCAGGTCTATACCTTGTGCGTTGCTGCGACCAACAAACCAGTCCTTTATATCTCCAGGCTTATACAAGAGAAAAAAAAACAGCACTGGGTGAAATTTCAAAGAACTCTCACATTTGATTAAAAGCTACCGAAAATTTTAGTTTTGCATCTGATCTGATGAGCTGGTTGAAGTCTTCATCCACTAGGGGGTGCAAGGAGTCCTCAAATCACAAAAGACATCAGCAGAGAATCCTCTCCTACATGGATGGATAAGTTGCACAAAGTCGGAATTTAATTTTATTAGCAAGATTAAAAAAATTAAAGCAGTAGATAAACACATTAAAATTATAGTTTTAGAATACTAAGTAAAAAACCATAGATAATATTTATTTCTTCTTGTCAAGTGCTAAAAATCATAATTAAGGTCTGTGTATGCTATAAATAAGTCGCAATTAGGGCTGAGAAAACCCGAACCGTAAAGTTCGGGTTTCGTACTGGAGAAACCGTGAACACGGACTGTTAGGGTTCGCCTGCCATGGCTGTGATTGGCAAACGCACCACGTGAGCCTGCCTACATATAATGTTGAACCGCAATTCTTCAGAGCCTGGTGCCCTAACAGCTTGGGGCAGCGTGGCCTACCAGCCTGGTGCAGCATGCCCTAACAGCCTTGTGTAGAGTGCCCTAACAGCCTTGTGTAGAGTGCTCTACCAGCCTTTTATAGCGTGGTCTAACAGCCTTGTGTAGAGTGCCCTAGCAGCCTTGTGTAGTGCTCTAGCAGCCTTGTGTAGAGTGCTCTAGCAGCCTTGTGTAGAGTGCTCTAACAGCCTTGTGTAGTGCTCTAACAGCCTTGTGTAGTGCTCTAACAGCCTTGTGTAGTGCTCTAACAGCCTTGTGTAGTGCTCTAACAGCCTTGTGTAGAGTGCTCTACCAGCCTTTTATAGCGTGGTCTAACAGCCTTGTGTAGTGCTCTAACAGCCTTGTGTAGTGCTCTAACAGCCTTGTGTAGTGCTCTAACAGCCTTGTGTAGTGCTCTAACAGCCTTGTGTAGTGTGCTCTAACAGCCTTGTGTAGTGTGCTCTACCAGCCTTGTGTAGAGTGCTCTACCAGCCTTGTGTAGAGTGCTCTACCAGCCTTGTGTAGAGTGCTCTACCAGCCTTGTGTAGAGTGCTCTACCAGCCTTGTGTAGAGTGCTCTACCAGCCTTGTGTAGAGTGCTCTACCAGCCTTTTATAGCGTGGTCTAACAGCCTTGTGTAGTGCTCTAACAGCCATGTGTAGTGCCCTAAGAGCCTTGTGTAGTGCCCTAACAGTCTTGTGTAGTGCTCTAACAGTCTTGTGTAGTGCTCTAACAGTCTTGTGTAGTGCTCTAACAGTCTTGTGTAGTGCTCTAACAGCCTTGTGTAGTGCTCTAACAGCCTTGTGTAGTGCTCTAACAGCCTTGTGTAGTGCTCTAACAGCCTTGAGTAGAGTGCTCTAACAGCCTTGTGTAGTGCTCTAACAGCCTTGAGTAGTGCTCTAACAGCCTTGTGTAGAGTGCTCTAACAGCCTTGTGTAGAGTGCTCTAACAGCCTTGTGTAGAGTGGTCTAACAGCCTTGTGTAGAGTGCTCTACCAGCCTTTTATAGAGTGCTCCAACAGCCTTGTGTAGTGCTCTAACAGCCTTGTGTAGTGCTCTAACAGCCTTGTGTAGAGTGCTCTACCAGCCTTTTATAGCGTGGTCTAACAGCCTTGTGTTGTGTGCCCTAACAGCCTTGTGTAGTGCTCTAGCAGCCTTGTGTAGAGTGCCCTTAAGAGCCTTGTGTAGCATGTTCTACCAGCTGTGTACAGTGCACTAACAGTCTTGTGTAGTGTTCCCTACCAGCCTTTTACAGCGTGCCCTAACAGCTTTGTGTAGAGTGCCCTAACAGCCTTAAGTAGAGTGGTCTACCAGCCTATTACAGCGTGCTCTAACAGCATTGTGTAGAGTGCTCTCCCAGCCTTTTACAGCATGCTCTAAGAGTCTTGTGTAGAGTACCCTAACAGCCTTGTGTAGAGTGCTCTACCAGCCTTTTAAAGCGTGCCCTAACAGCCTTGTGCAGCATGCCATAACAGCCTGGTGCAGAGTGCCCTAATAGACTGGTGCACAATGCCATGACAGCATGGTGTGAGCATGGTGTGATGTGCCCCAACAGAATGTTTTGTCTTAGACTGGAGCAAGATTTGTGGTGTAAGTTATGAATTAGACGGGCGGGCACTATTGCGAGCTGTCCCGCTTCAACGCTGCTCCAATTTGGCGGAGTTGGCTAAAACTAGTGTGAAAAAGCCAAAAGTTGCAAAATCATTGCACTACTTCGTGTTGCACAAAAACTTTGTGACTTTTTAAAGTGTTTAGTCCAGCATTCTGGTGTAAACAGTTTGATAAATTGGGGCTAAAGTACTTCAGATGAAAGCGCGGCTATGAAAAAAACTTTAAACTTTATGGATTAAATAATTTTATATTTTGATAGTCTGGAATTTTATGAATATGACACTTAGAATGTTTATTTTTAAAATGCATATGTTTTTGGATGGGGAAGAGGATATGATTCAAATTTATGGGTGGTTTTATTTCTAACCCCTTAACAACCAGAGGTATTTTTGTTTTTGCATTTTCATTTCGCTCCCCATCTTCCCAGAGCCATAACTTTTTTATTTTTTGGTCGATATGGCCATGAGAGGGCTTGCTTTTTGAAGGACGAGTTGTACTTAAGAACGACACCATTGGTTTTAACATATCATGTACTGGAAAACAGGAAAAAAATTCCAAGTGCCGTGAAACTGCAAAAAAAAGTGCAATCCCACAGTTGTATTTGTTCACTAAATGCTAAAACTGACCTGCCATTATGATTCTCCTGGTTATTATGAGTTCACAGACACCAAACATGTCTACATTCTGTTTTATTTAAGTGGTGAAAAAAAATTCCAAAGTTTGTTTAAAAAAAAAATTGCGCCATTTTTTGATACCCGTAGTGTCTCCATTGTTCATGATCTCAGGCTGGGTGAGGGCTTATTTTTGCTGACATTTTTAATGATACCATTTTGGTGCAGATACAATCTTTTGATCGCCCGTTATTGCATTTTAATGCAATGTTGCTGCAACCAAAAATCGTAATTCTGGCGTTTTGACTTTTTTTCTCGTTACGCCGTTTAACGATCGGGTTAATTTTTTTTATATTGATAGATGGGGCGATTCTAAAAGTGGCGATACCACATATGTGTATATTTGATTTTTTTATTGTTTTATTTTAAATGGGTTGAAGGGGGGGTGATTTGAACTTTTATTTTTTATATTTTTTTATATTTTTAAAAACTTTTTTTACTTTTTGCATGTGTAGGGTTGCTGGTGGGGCGAGCTGGGGGGGTGGTCCCTCTTCTTACCGCGCAGAGACGAAACAGAGACAAGATGGAGGCAGGTACTGGGTACAACAGGTCCAAGTTTATTTCTGCGCGCCGTCCGTCTGACGGCCCTCGCAACACATCGCCATATCGCTCTCTCTCGGCCCTCCGTATCCAGAGCCGCTTCACGACACAGCACAGTACCTCACTCATGGCCCTCTATATCCAGAGCCGCTTCACACACCGTGTTTCTCGCCGGGGACGTATATATACGTCCTGTCCTTTCTCCTTTCCTGACGTAGTTACAGCTTCCGACACTGTGGCTGCCCTAAGCCAAATCACCAACAGTCCGTTCACTGGTCAGACGTCGTACTCTACACGGTGTGCCTATTCCCTTTTAACTCGTCTCTGTTGCGGTGTATCTGTCAGGACCACCCCCCTGTTGTTCTCTCTCCTCAGTCCCCCTGGTCTGGATTCACCTCACAGCGCACAGACCGTCGCAGTCCTCCTGTCACTGCGGCTCCCCCTGGAGACTGGAACTTTCTGGAACCCTCCCTCAGTATTTATAGCTAACCCGGTTCCCTGAAACTGTCACTGTCACCACTCCCCCATGACCAACGGTTTCTAAAGCCCTAAGCTGATGTCAAGTCCTTTGCTCACACTCCTCCCTGCCATCTAATGGTCAACCCAAAGTACTGCACGTCCACTACACTTTCCTAGCTGTTTCCCCACTGTAATAACCGACACCTACCTACACTGTGCAAACCTTTCCTTCTCTCTGACTAGTCCGTCCGTCAGGTCACCTTCCCTACACTCTCCCTTCCTTTGTCCATTGTCGTCCTCGACAATAGTCATCCCTGCCTTTGTCGTTCTGAAGCTACACCTACATTCTGTTGTCGGACCAGCTGTTGAGCCAAACCCACTATCTGCGGGGGCCGAACCATACTGGGAGAACTATGCTCTGAGCAGCCTACTGCTACTCACCAGCGCGCACGCCACATGACAACGTCTTTCAAATTGGGCTAGGTACACCCATACTCTCTCTATGGCGTGTACCTTCCCCTACTCTCCCCTACTGTCACCTTCCACTATTCGGTACGCCATGATCGAGGTCTCTTACCTTCCAGATCATTACCAGCGCCCGCCTTCCTCCTTCAGGGGTGTCCGTGGTGTTGGGGACCTGACCTAGGATGGCTGTCTTCCTCACGTCTTCCAACTCATTTTCCTTTCTTTCAATAACATGTCATGGTCGTCGTCCCGGTCTCCCAGACCTCCTCAACTCTTAGATCCCTACCAGATCTCACACTTTCCTTTGGTCCTGCAGACCTTCCCTTACCCGGACCTGTTGCATATTACCTTGGCATATTATACATCAAACAACTTTATAATAGCACAAGTACCCATTTTTATAATTTTTTTTTCTTTTTCTCTTGCTTTTAAACCCAACATATAACAGAAAAAAAAAAATCATTGCAAGTCTTCTTTCTCCTCCCCTTCCTTGGACCTAAACACTCCTCCACTTCTCCGTATCCCCGTTCTGTCAAGTTTCAAATCAGCAAATAACATCCTGTAAGAGGAACATACTAAAAATAAACTCAGCACATCAAACATTTTTTTTTTTAAACTAGAACTGTTCTCCAGAACCTGCACTACAGTGCACCGAACTCTCGACAGTCTACTTCACTACGCAGTGGCTAGTAGTGAGGGACCCCACAGCCGTGGAGCCCCCGGGGATACTGAGGGTGTCCATTCAAGTCCTCTTCTTTTCCATGTCGGCCTCTCCTTGAGTGTGGAGCAGGTTCCACACTTCCTGCTCCCGGGCCTTCTTCTTCCTGATCACCTCCGCTACCCACACGGAGGGAACAGCACGGGCCCTGGAGTCCGGTGGGCGGGACTCCGCTGAAAAAGTCCGCAAGACAGAAACGGCCGAAGATTTCTGTGGCCCAGCAGCCGCTGGGGTCAGGTGGCAAATGGGGACAACCGGGTCCTCGGGGGCTGGAATCACAGGGCCCGCTAAGTCGGCCTCAGCCGACTCCAGCAGCGACATAACCGCGGCCTCAGGACAGGCCGCATCCACTAGTTCCAACGGAGCTAGAGTAACGGCCGATTTCAACGATGCAGCTGCCATTAGCAGGGGAAGCGCAGCAGCGTCTTCTTTGGGTGAGCTCTGCACTGGTGACTCCGGGCGGGGTAGTTCGGGGACATGAGCGGGGGCCTCGCTCAGCTCCGCATACACCACGGGGCCCGTGGTAACTAGGCCTTCCGGTGCGCAGGGTGCCGCGTGCTGCAGCAGAATGGTGGGGGCCGCTTGCGGAGGCACTGGTAGGGCCAGAGGTACTCTCACCTTCCCCGGCGCTGCGGCCTCCGTCCCATCATCACGCGGTTTCCCCCGCAGCCTCCGTTCCTTGCTCCACTGTCCTGCGGGCCTTCCCTCCGGACTTGGGGGCTCCGCTGAGAAGTCCTCTGCTGGTGTTGGTGGCGGCCGTTCTCGCTGACTCCGCTCAGGCTCCGCTCCCCGGCTCAGCATCCCGCTGCCTGCCCGTGGTTCTGAAGATGACTTCTGGTGCAGCTCCATCTCTCGCCGCCATTGCCACTCTAGGCGGCCGATGCCCCAACACCCGCAGCGTCTCATACCGTCCGTTGGGCAGCACTCGAATGGCGTCAGACAGCCGCAGCCAAGTTTTTCTTCTGTGCCACTCCTCCTGCTGGGTGGGGCGTTGGCAGACCTTTCCACCCATCTGCCAGGGTCCAGTACATGGGAGCGTCGGCCTCCGGGCACATACTGCTGTCCACGGGTGTACGTTGGAGGGGGTCCCAGTCCATTCAACACGACTGCAAACACCCGGACCTCTCCCCTGCGCTGTAGTAATGCCGCCATCTTGCGCAGCTCCTGATACCGCCCCGGATCTTCTTTCAGCACCACGGAGTCACCACAACGCTCCCAATTTGTAATCCACAGGTAAGCCAATTGTAATCCACAGCTATTTATAATTCAAGCAGCACAGTCTAAGTCCTTTTCCATTCTTTGAGGCAGGCCTGCTGCAGAAGATGATGTAGTAGCGGCGGCGATCCTGCCGACTACGCCAAATGTAGGGTTGCTGGTGGGGCGAGCTGGGGGGGTGGTCCCTCTTCTTACCGCGCAGAGACGAAACAGAGACAAGATGGAGGCAGGTACTGGGTACAACAGGTCCAAGTTTATTTCTGCGCGCCATCCGTCTGACGGCCCTCGCAACACATCGCCATATCGCTCTCTCGGCCCTCCGCATCCAGAGCCGCTTCACGACACAGCACAGTACCTCACTCATGGCCCTCTATATCCAGAGCCGCTTCACACACCGTGTTTCTCGCCGGGGACGTATATATACGTCCTGTCCTTTCTCCTTTCCTGACGTAGTTACAGCTTCCAACACTGTGGCTGCCCTAAGCCAAATCACCAACAGTCCGTTCACTGGTCAGACGTCGTACTCTACATGGTGTGCCTATTCCCTTTTAACTCGTCTCTGTTGCGGTGTATCTGTCAGGACCACCCCCCTGCTGTTCTCTCTCCTCAGTCCCCCTGGTCTGGATTCACCTCACAGCGCACAGACCGTCGCAGTCCTCCTGTCACTGCGGCTCCCCCTGGGGACTGGAACTTTCTGGAACCCTCCCTCAGTAATTATAGCTAACCCGGTTCCTTGAAACTGTCACTGTCACCACGCCCCCCATGACCAACGGTTTCTAAAGCCCTAAGCTGATGTCAAGTCCTTTGCTCACACTCCTCCCTGCCATCTAATGGTCAACCCAAGGTACTGCACGTCCACTACACTTTCCTAGCTGTTTCCCCACTGTAATAACCGACACCTACCTACACTGTGCAAACCTTTCCTTCTTCTCTCTGACTAGTCCGTCCGTCAGGTCACCTTCCCTACACTTGCATCAATAGTCTCCATCGGAGACTAGAAGCTGCAGTACTTTGAGCGGCTCTGCTACACACAGGCAATGATCAGATCCCCTGTATGTAGCAGAAATTCTAACTTGCTATGAGCACCGACCACGGCCTATGACAACCATAGAGGTAGGTCTGCTGGAGACCTCTGGTTGTCATGCCAACCCATCGGTGACCTGCGATCACGTGACAGGGTCACCGATGGGCAGGATTTCCGGCGGGCTTGCCGGAAGTGCGACTTAAATGCCACTTTCAGAGATTGACAGCGGCATTTAACGGGTTAACAGCCGCGAGTGGATCACGATTCCACCCCCGGCTGTTGCGGGCACATGTCAGCTGTATAAATCAGCTATCACGTGCCTGTAAAAGTGCGGTCTCAAAGTCGGAACCCGCACCAAACAGGGGGAGTCCGACATCGGCATACCTTACCCATGATGTCGGAAAGGGGTTAATATCTTTAAAAACCTTTTGTTTTTTACTCTTTACTTTTTAATCCCCTTAGGGAACTTGCACTATATATGACGTGTTGGTGTAAATACAAAATCGTCTTTATTACTAAATTAAACATAAATATAAACATTTAATAAAATGTCTTTTACCAATAGAAATAATATTAGTACATAAATGACAGGTAGATTTGAAAAAGGACTCGGGTATAATGAGTCTGGAAGTCAGCACTACAAAGAGAAGTAAATGACTGGGGGAATCATGTTAATGAGGGATAGACCCAAGTAAAATATGTCACTACAGCTTTAAGAGGCCATTAGTGTACTGGCTAACTCAGGAGAGAACTTAACCATCCCCTACGTGTGTTTCGTGTGGGCTTCCTCAGGGGGTCCCCTGAGGAAGCCAACGAAAACGCACATAGAGGCTGGGAGCCTGGTGTCACACTGGGACCGATATGCGTAAGGATCACTCCTGAGTTAACCAGTACACTCATGGCCTCTTAAAGGCATATTTGGGTCTATCCTTCATGAACATGATTTACTTTACTTTCTCTTCTTTACTTCTCTTTGTAGTGTTGACTTCCAGACTTATTACACCCGAGTCCTTTTTCAAACCTACCTGTCATTTATGTACTAACATTATCTCTATTGGTGAAAGACATTTTATTAAATGTTTACCTTTATTTTTAATGTAGTAATAAAGACGATTTTGTGTCTACTTCAAAGACAGACTTGCTGACTCCACTTGTTCTAATTTTTCTATTTATATCCATTGGAGTTTGCTATCATTTTGAGGCAGTTTTGAGGTGGCCATTTGTCCCTGTGACATGTTGCATACTTTGAATATTGCTTTGATTTATTTGTTTACACATGACGTGTTGGGGTTGGCTCCATGCCAGCGGGAGGACAGACCATGGATATGTATATACTGTACATTCAGCTATCATCCCATGGTATTTACATTGTATACTATGTCAGCTCTTCTGATCTGTAATTACAACATGTCTCATGTGACATTTCAGTACACTTCTCAGCTGTTCAAACATACAGTTACCTTTGAAGTCTGGACGCTGATCCAATTGTTTGCGTAATTCCTCCTTATTTCTGTGTCTCCATCCACTGGGTGACTCATTTTTTAAATTGTGCTGTATGTCATCTTTATGACTTAAAAAACAATCTTTTTTTCTACATTTTGCCTGTGTGTACTTTGCCTTGTTGTAGGATCTACAATACTTCAGTATTGCTGTACATAGTGCATATAAAGATCCACAACCTACGGAGTCACAAAGAACACATTGCAGGAGGGGGTGGAATGGAACGGACACTCAACACGATCACGAACCCTAAATACCCCAGTCACAGATTGCCAGCAGCATTTAAGTTAGAGGCAGGTGTCGGTTGTATAATACAGTCAGTACCCGCCTTGTATGGAGCTCCTGACCATGCTCCATACGCACAGACACTTACTACGTCATGTAGCAGAAAGGCATTAAAGGGACTTTCAGTTTTTTGTACCTTCTTCTTCTATACTATTTGTTTTAAATTAAACTTGACAGATGATACATGGTGCCAGATCCAAGGGCAGCTGTTGTGAATTCCCTTGCTCGAAGTTCTGAGCCGAAGCTTCCTCTGCTCCCTCTGGTGGTTACTGAGAGTAGTGGAGCTGGCCAGGTGGATGGAAGTTCTCCACCTGACGACAATAATTGGGAACCTGGGATTACTGGCTGGGAGCATATAATTGAGCTGGCTGCTCTCGGAGGTTGCTGGTTATTTCCTACATCTGCTAGTTGTGTGGATAAGAGCAGGGGTCTGCAATCTGCTTAGTTCCAACCTCTCTGGTCTTCTGGGGGCTTAGCCTGTTCCTGCCATCCTCCTCGGTGACCCATTCAAAGCAGGCAGCGTGTATCAGGGACTGGTTGTATGAACTCAGCCATGTAAAGGCGCTTGCAAAAGTATTAACACCCTTGGTATTTTTGTAATCTAATTTGTGCATGATGCATCAGCACTAAATAGTTGGTGAAGTGAGAAAAATATACCTTTTCTGAAAAGCCACAGAGGCTGCAACAATATTAAGAAAGAGGCACCAATTCAAATAACACTATGAAGACTTTTGGTGAGTCAACCTTTCAAATGTGTTTTTTTGAATTTTTGGGAATTTTTCCTTATGTGCGCTGTTCAGATTTAGTGTTAGGGACTTGCAAAATTTGGGGACCCTTGACGTTGGGTTGCGAGCTAACCTGCTTTGGCCAAAATAGTAACTAATACCCAATATCTTTTTATCTTTTTGCACTTTTTATCATTTTTGCAGGATGCAGCTAGACCTCTTCATGTTGGCTTGGCTTTTTCTGTGTGATGCTTATATATAGTGCTGAGCAGCCCACCTGCTAATACTATGGGCGTCATTAATAGGCTGTTCAGACACTTTGCACCACACTTATCTGTGTGACTGATGTACTATGCAAGCCCTATTTGTATGCATTTTTTCCACTAGGCAGCCAGACCCTCTTGGGTTACTGGCTGTTTTCATCAGTGGTTTGCACCTGTGCTGCCCCAGCCTTTATCAATGGAGGTCTGCTGCATCCTGCTAGTGCATTAGTCAGGGTTTGGTGAGTCAACCTTTCAAATGTGTTTTTTTTTTTTTAATTTTTTGGGAATTTTTCCTTATGTGCGCTGTTAACACCATGAAGACCAAGGAGATCTCCAAAAAAGTCAGGGACAAAGTTGTTGAGAAGTACAAGTCAGGGGTGGGTTATAAAAATAAAATGCACATAAATTAAATGACATAGCGAATCAGAAAAACGATACATTTCTAATAGGACGTATTTGCTAATATTATTATTAACACAACTACTACATACTGGGAAAGGAACTTGCAGATGGGAATACCTCTTTAAGTTACATTTGCGTGTACAGGTGCTTCTCACAAAATTAGAATATTATCAAAAAGTTAATTTATTTCAGTTCTTCAATACAAAAAGTGAAACTCATGTATTATATAGGGTCATTACAAACAGAGTGATCTATTTCAAGTGTTTATTTCTGTTAATATTGATGATTAGAGTGATCTATTTCAAGTGTTTATTTCTCTTAATATTGATGATTATCTCAGTAAAATAGAATACTTTATAACACCATCTTGAAAAAATGATTTTAAAATCTGAAATGTTGGCCTACTGAAGTGTATGTTTAGTAAATGCACTCAATACATGGTTGGTACTCCTTTTGCATCAATTACTGTATCAATGAAGCGTGGCATGGAGGCGATCAGCCTGTGGCACTGCTGAGGTGTTCTGGAAGCCAAGGTTTCTTTGATAGCAGCCTTCAGCTCGTCTGCATTGTTGGGTCTGGTGTGTCTCATCTTTCTCTTGACAATACACCATAGATTCTCTATGGGGTTAACATCAGGCAAGTTTCCTGGCCAGTCAAGCAAACTGATACTGTTGTTTTTAAACCAGGTATTGGTACTTTTGGCAATGTGGACAGGTACCAAGTCCTGCTGGAGAATGAAATTTCCATCTCCAAAAAGCTTGTCAGCAGAGGGAAGCATGAAGTGGTCTAAAATTTCCTGGTAGACGGCTGCGCTGACTTTGGTCTTGATAAAACACAGTGGACCTACACCAGAAGATGACATGGCTCCCCAAACCATCACTGATTGTGGAAACTTCACACTAGACCTCAAGCAGCTTGGATTCTGTGCCTCTCCACTCTTCCTCCAGACTCTGGGACCTTGATTTCCAAATGAAATATAAAATGTACTTGCATCTGAAAACAACACCTTTTACTAGTAAGGAACAGTCCAGTTATTTTTCTCCTTGGCCCAGGTAAGACGCTTCTGGCGTTGTCTATTGGTCATGAGTAGCTTAACACAAGGAAAGCGAAACCTGTAGCCCATGTCCTGGATACATCTTTATGTGGGGGCTCTTGAAGCAGTGACTCCAGCAGCAGTCCACTCCTGGTGAATCTCCCCCCAATTTTTGAATGGCCTTTTCTTAACAATCCTTTCAAGGCTGCGGTTATCAAGTTTGCTTGTGCACCTTTTTCTACCACAATTTTTACTTCCACTGAAATTTCCATTAATATGCTTGGATACAGCACTCTGTGAACAGCCAACTTCTTTAGCAATGACCATTTGTGGCTTACCCTTCTTGTGTAGTGTTTCAATAATTGCCTTCTGGACATCTGTCAAGTCAGGAGTCTTCCCCATGATTGTGGAGCCTACTGAAACAGACTAAGGGACCTTTTTAAATGCTTAGGAAGCCTTTGCAGGTGATTTTGTTAACAGAAATAAACACGTGAAATAGATCATTTTGTTTGTAATGACTCTATGTATAATATGAGTTTTACTTTTAGTATTGAAGAACTGAAATAAATTAACTTTTTGATGATACTGTATTTTTGTGAGAAGCACCTGTATATGGAGAGACCTTTTAATCAATGGTAACAGGTGGGGTGAAACCGCAAGGGACCAACTAGTCTCATTTGCAAGTTGGTCCTCAGTGGCTTTCAATGTGTGTTTTTCTCCGAAACACCCAAATATTTCAGAATCAAACATACCTGTCTGAGTTCATACAGCCACAGTCTGGCCATGGATCTGGTGTAAGGGGTTAGAAAAATGTGTTTGTAATGTACAGACTGGTACTGCTACACCACTTGGTGTATTACCACTGGTTATTTAATGGTATTGCTACACAGCTATGTGTGTTAACATACTTGCTAAAATGTATATTTGATAACTTGTCTTATTGTTCTACTATGTATATCTTATGTTATAATACTGTTTAATGTATTTATGTTTATTGTAGGGAAAGTGTGGTGCTCATTTTTGGCCACTGGATGGGGGCCATACTAGTGTGCCTGGTTACAGCATAGGATTTCCACTTAGGAAACGGTTAAACTAGGAGGGGCTGCTGGGTGGTAAGGCAGGAGTATCGGGTAGTTCAGACGGGGTCAGGGTGCCCAAAGTGTCCACATGGGCTATAGGCCCAGAACGGCTCGGCAGCCACCCAAAGTTAAGCAGCGACAGCCCACATTATCCACGGCCACTGGACATCAATACAGTGGGCCAGTGCAGCCTTTAGGGTGGGAGTCGGTTGGAGTGAGGAACAGAAGAAAGTTGGAGCTTCGCAGGGAGCAATACAGACGAGTCGGATGCTTTTCCAGAGGCAACCAAACCCGGTGGCTGATTTCAAGTCTGGGGCGAAACAGGCAGAAGGAATTGTCATCATGGCGAGGTTAGGCCAGGAAGAAACTGGGAAGCAGTCTAAGACGGTCCGGTCCGAGGTGTGCCGTATAGGAGCGTCAGCAAAGTATGGAGAGCTGAGGAAGCAAGTGAAGTTGAATGTGTATCCCATGATGTGCCAACTGTGGATATAATGTGTGAAGTCATAAGTAAAGAAAACGTTCAAGTTACTCTGGACTATGTCTCAATTACTGGGAGTCACCTCTGAGAAGGGCCATCATCACTTAGGAAGTGCCCAGGGGGATCCGAACCTGGAGACGCAGGTACGTTGAAAAGTGAAATGTAATTCTCTGTGAGGGAAGACCGGGACACTGATGCTTTAGTGTCTTTGGCCACGACTATAGTCCTGGCCGACCTTTACACTGGCACCAGCTGTTAGGTTCACTTTCATTCCTCTCCCAACATTTTTGTTAGTGGTCTGTGAGAACAAATGTTTCTATTTGAGGCAGTAGACTGTCCATATCTAGTCTTGCTGAAAAGTGAATAATGTCGGGAAATAGAAGGATCGGACATGATAAATTTCAAAACCATTTTTTTTTTACCCAGGGAAAATGATCTGCAGACAGAGGTCTTTTTCAGTGGTTTACTTTGCCCATCTCCCCTATCAGAGTAAAAGAACGCTCAGCCGAACCCAGTGTGAATGCTTATGGAGGGGTATGGGATTAATAGTGTTTAGTAAACAGCTATATAGGGTGCATAGATGCCTTAGGTCTACACAGGGCAAACACTTCCAATTGTAGCTATTGATAACATGAGCCTCTTCAGAGCTGCAACTATTTAGCTGCTAAATTGTTGCTCATTTCCTTCTCCTTCCCCTATTGGGCTTTGGGCTGTTTGCTCTCAACATATGACATCTGTGTATAACAGGCAAGTTCAGCAGATCACACAAACTATATAATCATGTGTTCACATTTTATCAATTACAGCTGTGGCCAAAAGTATTGAAACCCCTGCAATTCTGTCAGATAATACTCAGTTTCTTCCTGAAAATGATTGCAAACACAAATTCTTTGTTATTATTATCTTCATTTAATTTGTCTTAAATGAAAAAACACAAAAAGAATTGTCCTAAAGCCAAATTGGATATAATTCCACACCAAACATAAAATAGAGGGTGGACAAAAGTATTGGCACTGTTCGAAAAATCATGTGATGCTTCTCTAATTTGTGTAATTAACAGCACCTGTAACTTACCTGTGGCACCTAACAGGTGTTGGCAATAACTAAATCACACTTGGATTAAAGTTGACTCAACCTCTGTCCTGTGTCCTTGTGTGTACCACATGGAGTATGGAGAAAAGAAAGAAGACCAAAGAACTGTCTGAGGACTTGAGAAACCAAATTGTGAGGAAGCATGAGTAATCTCAAGGCTACAAGTCCATCTCCAAAGACCTGAATGTTCCTGTGTCTACCGTGCGCAGTGTCATCAAGAAGTTTAAAAAGCCCATGGCACTGTGGCTAACCTCCCTAGATGTGGACAGAAAAGAAAAATTGACAAGAGATTTCAACGCAAGATTGTGCTGATGTTGGATAAAGAACCTCGACTAACATCCAAACAAGTTCAAGCTGCCCTGCAGTCCGAGGGTACAACAGTGTCAACCCGTACTATCCGTCGGCATCTGGATGAAAAGGGACTGTATGGTAGGAGACCCAGGAAGACCCCACTTCTTACCCCGAGACATAAAAAAGCCAGGCTGGAGTTTTCCAAAACTTACCTGAAAAAGCCTAAAACGTTTTGGAACAATGTTCTCTGGTCAGATGAGACAAAAGTAGAGCTTTTTGGGCAAAGGCATCAACATAGAGTTTACAGGAGAAAACAAGAGGCATTCAAAGAAAAAAACACGGTCCCTACAGTCAAACATGGCGGAGGTTCCCTGATGTTTTGGGGTTGCTTTGCTGCCTCTGGCACTGGACTGCTTGACCGTGTGCATGGCATTATGAAGTCTGAAGACTACCAACAAGTTTTGCAGCATAATGTAGGGCCCAGTGTGAGAAAGCTGGGTCTCCCTCAGAGGTCATGGGTCTTCCAGCAGGACAGTGACCCAAAACACTTCAAAAAGCACTAGAAAATGGTTTGAGACAAAGCACTGGAGACTTCTAAGGTGGCCAGCAATGAGTCCAGACCTGAATCCCATAGAACACCTGTGGAGAGATCTAAAAATGGCAGTTTGGAGAAGGCACCCTTCAAATATCAGGGACCTGGAGCGGTTTGCCAAAGAAGAATGGTCTACAATTCCAGCAGAGCATTGTAAGAAACTCATTGATGGTTACCGGAAGCAGTTGGTCGCAGTTATTTTGGCTAAAGGTTGTGCAACCAAGTATTAGGCTGAGGGTGCCAATACCTTTGTCTGGGCCATTTTTGGAGTTTTGTGTGAAATGATCAATGTTTTGCTTTTTGCTTCATTCTCTTTTGTGTTTTTTCATTTAAGACAAATTAAATGAAGATAATAATACCAAAGAATTTGTGTTTGCAATCATTTTCAGGAAGAAACTGAGTATTATCTGACAGAATTGCAGGGGTGTCAATACTTTTGGCCACAACTGTATCATGGAGATTGGGGAACACATGCAGGACAAATGTGATACATACATCATAGGCCATCATTGTGACTGAGGACATCCAGGATTCCCACTAACCATCAAAGATGGTGCAACAGCATGAGGGACAGCTACACAGATACACACCACCAATGGATAAACATGAAAGGGGCCACCACTCTCCATAGAGCACCCCTGCCCACTTGTTTTGATGATCAGTGGTGACCCATAGGTTGGTTTACCATCAATCCCACACTAATGGCCTATTCTAAGATAATCCACCAAAGTACATCATGGGCTAACCCTTTTGATAGAAACAATATTAATATCCTTTTATATTTATTTTACCCTCTTACTTACTTGCTGAGCAGCTTTTTCAAACCCATCTGGGTTCATGGAAGGCATGATGTGTATACGGGTGCTGTGGATCAGATTGATGATTGTCTCGTTGCCTTTCTGGTACTCGTTGCAGAGATACTGGGCCAAATAAATGAGAAGTTCTCTACCCACAGCTTCATTCCCATGCATGTTGCCAACATACTTAAATTCAGGTTCACCTATAAGATAATGGATCACCAGTTTTAACATATCATCTCCATTTAACAGTACATGTCATCTTACAATACTTCATATTCACCGCACAGCATTATGACATTTGGGTTGCTGATTGCATATTTCAATAGTAACAATTTCAGTACTGCATGTTCTAAAGGTATACAGTATGTATATTCTGCCGGGAACCCGGCCGGAAAAAGTGCTAAAAAATACCAAAAAGAATTAACATAATGCACAGCAATGTAAAATTGACTTGCTGTACCTATGATCAGTCTTTTGTCACTTCTTCTAACTGCTTCTGGCTTTGAAAGATGTAAAGCAGCTAAAAGAATGGTCCATCCTTCAGGAGGCTTCCACTTGGATGTCATCACTATGTTATATATCCAATTAAAAGAAAAAGAAAACTCCAGCCAAAAGGCCGCGCAAAAGACATTCAGAAAGACGACAGAGAAGACATATTAGAGAAAACACAATGTTTTCCAGAAGCATGTTCCACTTCAAAAAGGGTGTGGGTGAACAGGCTTCTAAAAGTCGAAGTGTGCACATACCCTTAGGTTAATGTCTGTGATTGTTCTATAATCCTGCAGATCTTATACCCTATATATTAATAGACTTTGCATTCTTCTTAAAAACATAGCATTTTTAGATCTAGATTAAGTGAATGTGGAGCAATATTCACTCTGAAATTATCGGGATATGGTACATATTTAGCAAATATATCCACAGTCACATTACAAATGCATATAAACCTAATTAATGGGTCTGTAACAAAAAAAAAAAGACATTCCACATGGACATAATGGAAGGTCCAGTACATAGAACGACATAAACCATATAATAAAAAATGTACTTACACAATCATACATATAAACACTAATATCTTTATTGAAAATTACATTTAAAAACATAAAAGAAATGGGAAGCCACTAGGTGTGCACCACAACCCGCATAAATAGCTCAATAACAGGCAGGTATACGGTATAATCACTGTTAAAATCCCTCATTCGAAGCTGCAAATAACATATATTTAAATATTCATAATTTAAATCACATAATAAAAAATACTGCTTCCAAAGGGATAAGACAACAATGTGACTTTAATACCTGTGCAGGATTGTGGTGGTAACCCGGGAAAAATCCCGACGTACGTTACGGCGTCTGCCTTCTTCTTTATGTATGAAAGATACCGTACCTTTTGGATTTTAGAATACCATGAATAAACCAACAAATTATGTAGTTCAAGGAATAAATCACATGTGAATGATGATTCAGCTGGCTGCTATCTCTCCCAGCTGTCCACTGTCCTATATACATGCATGCACAACGCAGCCGCGTATGCATCTTATTTCAATAGGAAGCAGTGAATAAAGGTGGCCATATACTGTATATTAGGCCGGGATCACACTTGCAACTGCAATGCAAGAAACTCGCAGGAGTCTCTCACATCAATACCCGGCACTGCCGCCGGCACTCGGGACCGGAGCATTCAGCTGCATAGAAATACATACAGCCACACACTCTGGTCCCGAGTGCCGGCAGCAGTGGTGGGTATTGGTGTGAGAGACTCCCGTGAGTTTCTTGCATTGCAGTTGCAAGTGTGACCCCAGCCTTACAATAAATGTCGACTGAACCTGCCAACTTCAGTGAGACTACCATCAAATGTTTATAGGATTCTCAAGCTTCATCCAAGGGTCAAATATCAGGGAAAGAAAAAATTGGGGCTGTTGAATTTCAACCTTCTTAGGTAATATAACCCACCAAACAGTGGCTTACGATCCTTCCCCCTGAATCTAGAACACATGCACACTTGGCTCAGCTGAGCATACATGTGTATGAGGGAAGGGAATAGCTGTTGGCCTAACGAGCTATCTATGGTGTATGGCCAGTATGGTCCGCTCTAGACACCTCTATTTGCAGTTTATCTGCAACAAAAAGAAATGGTTGAGAGTGCTGAGACCAGACATATTCCTTTTTTTCCCAATACAGTAGAATAAATCGGATTTGTCTGTCTGAAATCTAATCTGTATTGTCAGCTAACAATTACATTCTGAAATGGCATTCTGCACATTAGAGGAATAAAAATGTTGTCTTTGACACATGACCATTGTTAACTTGTTGACAATTCCCATCAGTTTGGATGGGAGTTAAAGTGGTTGTCTCACATTCCTTAGTTTTTTTCCCTAAAAACTCATAACTGTTAGAAAATGTGTAAAGAGTGCCCCCTGCCGAAATAAAGTTACAGTTTGTTAGGTCAACATGAACTTTCAGCCCTTATCTCCCATTCGCAACACTGTCACGAAAGACCAAATTAAGCAGTCAAGATTGTCAGACTGCCAAACCGAATTCTGATGGACAGTTCATCAAACACGTTCATGGAGGACCTGGATGTCTTTCTCGATAAATATAACATTACAGGTTATGGGTACTAGATGATGGGACTTTCATCCAGGGAACCTGTTTGACTGCTGTGTATGGAGTTGAGGAGAATTCTTCCCCTACTATGGGGCAAACAAGTTTTGCTTTGGGTGGTTTTGCCTTCCTCTGGATTAACACATTAAAAATTAGGAAGAACTGGATGGATTTGTGTCTTCATTCAGACTAAAAACTTTGAGACTGTGCAGAGTTAGGACAAAATTGCAAATGTAGGATAAATGGTAGACAAAGTAGATGTTCACCTACAGCATTAATATGGGTGGAGGGGTACAACTGGTAGATAAAAAAAAAAAATTGCTGACATTTAAGAAGTGCATTTATTTCTGAAACCTCCACTTTGGGCCCCAACAGAACTTATTCTCCCACTGTTGAAATATTTACTGTGAAACTGAATTTGGTGGGTGGCCTTAGGATCGGTCTATTCTGTGCTTATGTGGGATTATTGGTCCATCTGCAGCCAATATAGGAATCAGAGTGTAACATTGCAGGAGAAGTAAGAAAGTAATGGAAGACAGCTGTATTACACATGTGGTAAAATAAAGCTTGTTGAAACTTTGGGTACACGTTCCCAGCTGTGGGATATAGCTCTTAGTGCTTTTATTGTTTTAATGGAACATTTAATTAGCCAGAATTATAGCATCTTCCCAATGGCTTAGTTGTATAGTAAGATGTGCTATCCAGTGGTAAAGTAACTTCATTAAAAGTTTATGAAGGAATAATGTATATTTGCAAATAAACACGTACATAAAACCTTTGTTTAAAGTCAGGATAACAACAGAATTTTACAAATGAGTCAAATTGTATTTATTCATTTCACTTACTTCTAGTGCCATCATAATATGGAGCATTTAAAGATATTATCATCGCTGTCTCCAATAGGGTTCACATTTTCTTTACATTGTTAAAAGAGACCTGTCACTTGGTATCTGCTATGTAATCTGAGAGCAGGAGGAGCACAGATCCTTATTCCAAGAATGGGCTGCTTGCTGTGGTTTTGAAAAATCAGTTTTATCTGCTGCGGATCTGCCAGTTCTATTAATGCTGAGCTGTGCTTAACTCTGCCCACACCACTGATTGGCCACTTCCTTTGTACACTGTGCATAGACAGAAAACTGCCAATCAGTGGTGGTGTCAGTGTTATACAAGAGGTCAATGAATATGGAAGACTACATTGCAGCAGATTTACTGGTTCTTTAGGGATAATCTCTTTCTGATAAAACAGTGATTTTATCAATTCTACAGCAAGAAGCCCAGCGATTGACACATTGCTGGAATTAGAGTCTCCGTCTCTACATGATGCTGCTCTCAGATTAGCTGGTAAAAACCTGGCGACAGATTTCCTTCAACTTCCCAGACAACCACAATAAATATACGGAAAGTTGCCTTTGGTATAATATATAAAATACTCATTACTCACTAATTAAATACAAGATGAACATGTAGCGACGACATGATATTCACGTGATTACTGCAGCCAATTGCTCGCCTCAGCATTGATGCTTACATATACAGCACATCTGTGCTGGTCAGCCATCCTCTGCAGAGCTTACAAATATTATAAGGTCATAAGGATAATAAGTTAATTATATTATTATGTTTGTTAAAGAATGTGTGTTCCTTTGCTAATATCAACTGCCCATTGTTATAATATGTTTTAGTATTGTAGCTGTAATTTCCCACCATACCTCTCTCTCTCTGTAACTTCTTCTATCTTGTTTCTTCACATCCTGTTTTTTCTGGTCAGTGCCATCTGGGCAGAAATGTGCATCAGAGCTGGAGAGAGGATTTTCCTGTTACCTCTAGCCACCATTTTCCATTTTCTACTCCTCATCCAAGTCCTTTCATCTTTCCTAGACATCTTAACCCCATCATTTGTCAAGATACAATAAATCAATACACTACCTAAAGGTTCATTCACTGCATCTTCCTTCCTGGATCATCTACGTGCAATTGGTCAGGCTAGAGAGGAGAGGATAGCGAGTAACCTATCTACCGTTGCTTGTATAGAGATCAATAGTTACATCTGTCAAACACATCTCACCTACACATATCGGTGGTAGAATACAGTAGTGATAGTAAACCTAAGTCTACAGTGTCAGTGTGTACATGCATAGTCTGTAAGCACCCCTAGAGCCATCCGCCATCTTAGAGAAGGCATGTCCACAAAAAGCTCTGTGGATGCCTCTGTGAGTAAAACGCATCATGTTCCTGACAACACCCGGAGAAGAGTCGACACTGACCGCAGAACATGGCTTGCGTCCCAAACCTGTAACCAAACTGACACCAAAGGTCAGAGAACTTTGCGACAACCAGAAATAAGTTTTGTGACAACCTAGAAAATTTATGGAACAGAGTTGAACACTAGTAGAACTTTCATGCTCTAACAGTAACGCAGCAAATTTAACAGCAGTACTAAACAGTTTATCTGCCGGATACGATCATTGCCAGCGGCTGTCTGCAAAATACATTGCAATCTTGAGTAACTCTGACATGGATGATGCCACAGCAGAATTGGCCAAAAGAGATACTCTTGGCCAAGAACAGACTGTATTAATGTGAGATGCACAGGACAAGGCAGAACTCCACATTGCAAACCTGTAAAGGGTTAGGTTACATTGATCAGCGTTGATGAAAATCACATCTTGATCACAACCTGTAGAAGACCAACCAGAGCAGTGCCAATAAAACAAGAAGTCGGTGGCTTGTAGCTATGGTACAGGAAACTTAGATTAGCTGCACCTCTCTAGTGCTGCAATAAAAAGAAACTCGTGTTTTAAGTACAATTTGGACATAAAACGCTAATACCATAGTACCATGAAAATCACAAACATAAAATACCTTGTTGAAAAATTTCTGCATAGCTCAAAGTTGGGTACAAATTTGCAACTTTTGGTGTTTTTACACCGTCCCGAGAAGCCCTTAGTTTCTGAAAATTGGGACAGGGCAAGGCCAAGTGAGCCCGACCAATTCATCAAAATTTATGCCACAAATGTGGAGTGCTTTACTGAAGTAGATTACTAGCACTGGCACACAGGAGTTGAAAAGTGTGCCAAATTCATTAGGAGGCTCATCATACTTCAGTGAACACTTCATGAAAGCTGGCATACAAGATAGAAAGCCGGAGGTAAGGTCCTTGATGGCAGGTATGTTTAAGCAAGGTTATTGGTCGTGGTATTGTAAAGTCTGTACCAGTAACCCTAGGTTACTGAGAGTTTTAATTTGACTGGGTTTTGGGTCCGGTATTAACCCCTTCCCGACCTGTGACACAGCGTATGCGTCATGAAAGTCGGTGCCAATCCGACCTATGACGCATACCCTGTGTCATGAATTCAAAGCCCCCCTGCGGGTCGGGTGACCGGGGTCAATGAAAGGTCACCTGACCCGCAGATACAGGGGGCTTTGTAATTCACCACAGGGGGCGTGGCTTCGCCCCCACGTGGCTACGATTGCTCTGATTGGCTGTTAAAAGTGAAACAGCCAATTAGAGCGATAGTAATATTTCATCAATGAAAATTGATGAAATATTACAATCCAGCCATGGCCGATGCTGCAGTAGCATCGGACATGGCTGGAGACACCGATTTGACCCCCCCACCGGCGATCGCCCCCCCTGCCACTGAATGACAGCGGCGATCTGCCGCCGCTGTCATCATCTGCCCCCCCTCCCATTCCCTTCGCTCCCCGCCAGCTTCCGATCCCCCCCTCACCCACTCTCACCGCCCCCGGCACCTTCCAAGTCCCCCCGTCGCTCCCGGTGTCCGGTGGGTCCGGTTCATGGGCGCCGCCATCTTAGAAAATGGCGGGCGCATGCGCAGTGCGCCCGCCCGAATCTGCCGGCTGCAGATTCCATTATTTCATTTTGATCACTCTCAGAGTGATCAAAATGAAATAAAAAGTAAATGAACCCCCCGATTATCACCCCCATAGGTAGGCAGAACTAATAAAATAAAGAAAATATTTTTATTTTTATTTTTCCATCAGGGTTAGGGTTAGGGTTGGAAAGAGGGTTAGGGTTAGGGTTGGAAAGAGGGTTAGGGTTGGAAAGAGGGTTGGGGTTAGGGTTGGAAAGAGGGTTAGGGTTGGAAAGAGGGTTAGGGTTAGGGTTGGAAAGAGGGTTAGGGTTAGGGTTGAAAAGAGGGTTAGGGTTGAAAAGAGGGTTAGGGTTGAAAAGAGGGTTAGGGTTGAAAAGAGGGTTAGGGTTGAAAAGAGGGTTAGGGTTGGAAAGAGGGTTAGGGTTGGAATTAGGGTTAGGGTTGGAAAGAGGGTTAGGGTTGGAATTAGGGTTAGGGTTGAAAAGAGGGTTAGGGTTGGAAAGAGGGTTAGGGTTGGAAAGAGGGTTAGGGTTGGAAAGAGGGTTAGGGTTGGAAAGAGGGTTAGGGTTGAAAAGAGGGTTAGGGTTGAAAAGAGGGTTAGGGTTGAAAAGAGGGTTAGGGTTGGAAAGAGGGTTAGGGTTGGAATTAGGGTTAGGGTTGGAAAGAGGGTTAGGGTTGGAAAGAGGGTTAGGGTTGGAAAGAGGGTTAGGGTTAGAATTAGGGTTAGGCTTGTGGTTAGTGTTATGGTTAGTGTTGGGGTTAGGGGTGTGTTGGGGTTAGGGTTGGGATTAGGGATGTGTTGGGGTTAGGGTTGTGGTTAGGGGTGTGTTGGGGTTAGGGTTGGAGTTAGAATTGAGGGGTTTCCACTGTTTAGCCACATCAGGGGGTCTCCAAACGCGACATGGTGCAACCTTTGATTCCAGCCAATTTTGCGTTCAAAAAGTCAAATGGTGCTCACTCCCTTCCAAGCCCCGACGTGTGCCCAAGCAGTGGTTTACCCCCACATATGGGGTATCAGCGTACTCAGGAAAAATTGCACAACAACTTTTGGGGTCTAATTTCTCCTGTTACCCTTGGGAAAATAAAAAATTGGGGGCTAGAAAATTATTTTTGTGGAAAAAAAATGTTTTTTTCATTTTCATGTCTCTGCATTATAAACTTCTGTGAAGCACTTGGGGGTTGAAAGTGCTCACCATACATCTACATAAGTTCCTTGGAAGGTCTAGTTTCCAAAATGGGGTCACTTGTGGGGGGTTTCCACTGTTTAGGCACATCAGGGGCTCTGCAAACGTAATGACGACTGCAGACTATTCCATCAAAGTCTGCATTTCAAAATGTCACTACTTCCATTCCGAGCCCTGACGTGTGCCCAAACAATGGTTCCCCCACACATATGGGGTATCAGCGTACTCAGGACAAACTGGACAACAACTTTTGGGGTCCAATTTATCCTGTTACCCTTGTGAAAAAAAAAATTGCGGGCTAAAAATCATTTTTTTTGAGGGAAAAAAATGATTTTTTATTTTCACGGCTCTGCGTTATAAACTTCTGTGAAGCACTTGGGGGTTCAAGGTGCTCACCATACATCTAGATAAGTTCCCTGGGGGGTCTAGTTTCCAAAATGGGGTCACTTGTGGGAGGTTTCTACTGTTTAGGCACACAGGGGCTCAGCAAATGTAACATGACGCCCGCAGACCATTCCATCAAAGTCAGCTTTCAAAATGTCACTACTTCCCTTCCGAGCCCCGACGTGTGCCCAAACAGTGGTCTCCCCCCACATATGGGGTACCAGCGTACTCAGGACAAACTGGAAAACAACTTTTGGGTTCCAAGTTATCCTGGTACCCTTGTGAAAATAAAAAATTGCAGACTAAAAAATTTTTTTTTAGGAAAAAAAAAAGATTTTTTATTTTCATTGCTCTGCATTATAAACTTCTGTGAATCACCTGGGGGTTCAAAGTGCTCACTATGCATCTAGATAAGTTCCTTAGGGGGTCTAGTTTCCAAAATGGGGTCATTTGTGGGGTAACTCCAAAGTTTAGGCACACAGGGGATCTCCAAACACGACATGGTGTCCGCTAACGATTGGAGCCAATTTTCATTTCAAAAAGTCAAATGGCGCTCATTCCCTTCTGCGCCCTGCCGTGCACCCAAACAGTGCCCCCCCCACATATGGGGTACCAGCGTACTCAGGACAATCTGGACAACAACTTTTGTGGTCCAATTTCTCCTGTTACCCTTGTGAAAATAAAAAATTGCGTGCTAAAAAACATTTTTGAGGAAAAAAAAATGATTTTTTATTTTCACTGCTCTATGTTATAAACTTTTGTGAGGCACTTGGGGGTTCAAAGTGCTCACTACACATCTAGATAAGTTCCTTAAGGGGTCTAGTTACCAAAATGGTGTCACTTGTGGGGGAGCTCCAATGTTTAGGCACACAGGGGCTCTCCAAACGCGACATGGTGTCCGATAACGATTGGAGCTAATTTTCCATTCAAAAAGTCAAATGGCGCTCCTTCCCTTCCGGGCCCTGCCCTGCACCCAAACAGTGGTTTATGACCACATATGAGGTATTGGTGTGCTCAGGAGAAATTGCCCAACAAATTTTAGGATCCATTTTATCCTGTTGCCCATGTGAAAATGAAAAAACTGAGGCTAAAAGATAATTTTTGTGAAAAAAAAGTACTTTTTTTTTTACAGATCAATTTGAGAAGCACCTGGGGGTTCAAAGTGATCACTATGCATCTAGATAAGTTCCTTGGGGGGTCTAGTTTCCAAAATGGGGTCACTTGTGGGGGAGCTCCAGTGTTTAGGCACACAGCGACTCTCCAAACGCGACATGGCAACCGCTAAATATTCCAGCATATTTTCCATTCAAAAAGTCAAATGGTGCTCCTTCCCTTCTGAGCCCTGCCGTACGCCCAAACAGTGGTTTATGACCACATATGAGGTATCAGTGTACTCAGGGGAAATTGCCCAACAAATTTTAGGATCCATTTTATCCTGTTGCCCATGTGAAAATGAAAAAAATTGATGCTGAAAGGAAATTTGTGTTGGAAAAATTAAAATGTCCATTTTTTCCTTCCACATTGCCTTAGCTGTTGTGAAACACCTGAAGGGTTAATAATCTTCTTGAATGTGGTTTTGAGTAGCTTGAGGGGTGCAGTTTTTAGAATGGTGTCACTTTTGGGTATTTTCTGCCATATAGACCCCTCAAAGTGAATTCAAATGTGAGGTGGTCCCTAAAAAAAATGGTTTTGTAAATTTTGTTGTAAAAATGAGAAATCGCTGGTCAACTTTTAACCCTTATAACTTCCTAACAAAAAAATATTTTGCTTCCAAAATTGTGCTGATGTAAAGTAGACATGTGGGAAATGTTATTTAGTAACTATTTTGTGTCACATAACTCTCTAGTTTAACAGAATAAAAATTCAAAATTTGAAAATTGCGAAATTTTCAAAATTTTTGCCAAATTTCTGATTTTTTCACAAATAAATGCAAAAATTATCGACCTAAATTTACCACTAACATGAAGCCCAATATGTCACGAAAAAACAATCTCAGAATCGCTAGGATGCGTTGAAGCGTTCCAGAGTTATTACCTCATAAAGGGACACTGGTCAGAATTGCAAAAAATGGCCAGGTCATTAAGGTCAAAATAGGCTGGGTCATGAAGGGGTTAAGGAGCAACCAAAAGAGTCTGTGTGAGAAAGATCTTTCCCATAATCCGGCCCAGGAATTACAGGAGTTTGGGGTGAAGCTGAGCAAAGGTGTTTGGTGAACATGCTTAAATCTGCTTGAGCTGTTACTGTATGGACTAGCGAGATTGGCGAAGATACTACGTTTAATTTGTTTCATTGGCCTGAAAAAAGGACTATTTGTGATTCAATTGTTCTATAGTATACTGTCCTCATACACGTTAGCAGGGTGTGCAATGAGACATGTAGCTAAACCCCCTGTCTTCTTTAAGAAAAAGAGGCTGTAAAATTGTAACTTTCTTTTATTGATTGCAGATGTGACAGGAAAGGGTGATACTATAGGATGCAATAACAGGAGCATTTCAGAATATATAACTGCACAGAGCATAAAATACAGATAGTCTGCAATACACAGTACCATAAGGTAATACTTAGGTACCATGAGGTAATACTTAGGTACCATGAGGTAATACTTAGGTGCCATGAGGTAATACATAGGTAACATGAGGTAATACATAGGTGATGATTACCTATTTAATACAACAAACATTATAAACACAGGATTATAACACCTAGATAGTGCTTACCAACTATGCTTAGAGCAGGCTGTTTAAGAAGCATGAAGAACACGAATGGTGTAGTTTCTCCTAAGAGACGTGGAGGAATAAAGGATGCTGTTCCCCTCACAGTGTCATAAACAAGACTATGGCCTGTTTCACACATCAGTTATTTTGTGTCAGTTAAAATCCGCCAAAATGGCGGAAAGCGGATCCGTTGTTAACTGATGTGAACGGATGCACCGAACCATTTTTTTGCCGGATCCGCTGAATGAAGAATTTTAAAGGAACCGCTGCCCAGGAAAAAGAGAGAGAGAATTTTTTTTTCCTGGCCGCCAGAAATGATTTCAGGGTTAAATTTCAGCCTGACTTCATTCCTCCGGGCATGGGCAGTATAGAAATGCGGATCCTGTAGTACAAAAAACGTTACATGGTCCGTCCCGGCATCTCGGCGGACGCAAAAAAATTGACGGATCCGCAAAAAAACGGATCCAATGGATGGCCATCCGTCAAGATCCGCCGGTAATGCAAATCAATGGGGAAAAAAATGGATCCACCAAAAAAATGGCGGATCCTTTTTTTGCAAAAACGGCGGATTTTGACTGATGGTCAAAAACGGAAGTGTGAAACAGGCCTATGATGTAACAGGAACAATCCCACAATACATTGCAAATTAAGCTAGAATCTATGCATTAACCGCTTCACTACCAAGGGTGGTTTGCACGTTTACTCCTGGGCCAATATTTACAATTCTGACCACTGTCCCTTTATGAGGTAATAACTCTGAAACGCTTCCATGGATCCCGGTGATTCTGACAATGTTTCCTCGTGACATATTGTACTTCATGTTAGTGGTAAAATTTCATTCAAATAACTTGTGTTTATTTGTGAAAAAAACAGAAATATGGCGAAAATTTAGAAAATTTCGCAATTTTCCAACTTTGAATTTTTATGCTCTTAAATCACAGAGATACGGCACACAAAAAACTTAAGTAACATTTCCCACATATTTACTCTACATCAGCACAATTTTGGAACCAAAATATTTTTTTTGTTAGGAAGTTATAAGGGTTAAAAGTTGACCAGCGATTTCTCATTTTTGCAACACCATTTTACTTTTACAGACCACATCACATTTGAAGCCACTTTGAGGGGTCTATAAGATAGAAAATACCCAAAAGTGACACCATTCTAAAAACTGCACCCCTTAAGGTGCTCAAAACCACATTCAAGTAGTTTATTAACCTTTCAGGTGCTTCACAGGAATTGTTTGAATATTTAAAAAAAAAAATGAACATTTAACTTTTTTTCACAAAAAAAAATAATTCAGGTTCAATTTTTTTTATTTTACCAAGGGTAACAGGAGAAATTGGACTGCAAAAGTTATTGTGCAATTTGTCCTGAGCACGCTGATACCTGATATGTGGGGGGAACCACTGTTTCGGTGCATGGCAGAGCTCAGAAGGGAAGGAGCGCCGTTTGACTTTCAATGCAAAATTGGCTGGAATTCAGATCGGACGCCATGTCACGTTTGGAGAGCCCCTGATGTACCTAAACAGTGGAAAACACCCACATTTTGGAAACTAGACCCCCCAAGGAACTTATCTAGATGTGTGGTGAGAACTTTGAACCCCCAAGAGCTTCACAGAAGTTTATAACGTACAGCTGTACAATTAAAAAATCATATTTTTTCCACCAAAATTATCTTTTCACCCTCAATTCTTATTTTTCCAAGGTTAACAGGATCCTAAAAAGCTATTGTGCAATTTGTCCTGAGTACGCTGATACCCCATATGTACAGTAGGTGTAAACGACTATTTGGGCGCATGGCGGAGCTCTGAAGGGAAGCAGCGCCATTTGATGTTTTTGGCTGGAATTGAGATCGGACACCATGTCGCGTTTGGAAAGCCCCTGATGTACCAAAACAGCGGAAACCCCCCACAAATGACACCATTTTGGAAAATAGACCCCCCCCCAAGGAACTTATCTAGATATGTGGTGAGCACTTTGAACCCCCCAGTGCTTCACAGAAGTTTATAATGCCCGGGCCTGAAAATAAATAAATCGTATTTTTTCCACAAACATGATCATTTAGTCCCCAATTTTTTTATTTTCCCAAGGGTACCAGGAGTAATTGGACCCCAAAAATTGTTGTCCAATTTGTCCTGAGTACGCTGATACCTCATAAGTGGGAGAAAACTACTGTATGGGCACATGTCGGGGCTCGGAAGGAAAGTAGTGACGTTTTTGAATGCAGACTTTGATGGAATAGTCTGCGGGTGTCATGTGTGTTTGGAGAGCCTCTAATGTGCCTAAACTATTCAAACTCCCCACAAGTGACCCCATATTGGAAACTAGACCCCCCACGGAACTTATCTAGATGTGTGGTAAGCACTTTGAACCCCCAAGTGCTTCACACAAGTTTATAACGCCCGGGCGTGAAAATAAAAAAATCATATTTTTTTCCACAAAAATGATATTTTTGCCCCCAATTTTCTATTTTCGTAAGGGCAACAGGAGAAATTGGACCCCAAAAGTTGTTTTGCAATTTGCCCTGAGTAGGCTGATACCCCATATATGGGGGTAAAA
The DNA here is from genome assembly GCF_039654945.1 of Dendrobates tinctorius. NCBI lineage: Eukaryota > Metazoa > Chordata > Amphibia > Anura > Dendrobatidae > Dendrobates > Dendrobates tinctorius. The sequence goes on along the minus strand of NW_027361676.1, from coordinate 36,835,746 downwards.
CACTGTTTGGGCGCATGGCAGAGCTTGGAAGGGAAGGAGCACCATTTGACTTTTTCAACGCAGAATTGGCTGGAATTGAGATCAGATGCCATGTTGCGTTTGGAGAGCACCTGATGTGCCCAAACAGTGGAAAACCCTCAATTCTAACTCCAACCCTAACCCCAACACACCCCTAACCCTAGCCATAACCCTAGCCCTGGTCCTAACCCTAGCCCTAATGGGAAAATGGAAATAAATACATTTTTTAAATTTTATTATTTTTCCCTATCTAAGGGGGTGATAACGGGGGGGTTTGATTTACTATTTAAGACGGTTTTTATATTTGGCAGCTGTCACACGCTAAAAGACACTTTTTATTGTAAAAATAGTTTTTGCATCACCACATATTGAGAGCTGTAATTTTTTCCATATTTTGACCCACCGAGTCATATGAGGTCTTATTTTTTTGCGGGACGAGTTGACGTTTTTATTGGTACCATTTTCGGGCACGTGACATCTTTTGATCGCTTTTTATTCCGATTTTTGGGACGCAGAATGAACAAAAACCAGCGTTTCATGAATTTCTTTTGGGGGGTGCGTTTACACCATTCTGCGTGCGGTAAAATTGATAAAGCGGTTTTATTCTTCGGGTCAGTACGGTTACAGCGATACCTCATTTATGTTGTTTTTTTTATGTTTTAGCGCTTTTATGCAATGAAAACAATTTTATATAAAAAAATAATTATTTTTGCATCGCTTTATTCTGCGAGCTATAACTTTTTTATTTTTTCACTGAAGATGCTGTGTGGTGGCTCGTTTTTTGCGGGACAAGATGACGTTTTCAGCGGTACCATGGATATTTATATGCATCTTTTTGATCATGCGTTGTTGCACTTTGTTCGGCAGTATGATAAGAAATCATTATTTTTTGCTTCGTTTTTTATTTTTATTTTTTAAGGGGTTTGCTAAAGGGGTTAACTAATGGGACAGTTTTATAGGGCGGGTTGTTACGGACGCGGCGATACCAAATATGTGCACTTTTATTGTTTTTTTTATTTTTATTTCCAAAAAATGAATTTATTAGGGAATATTTTTTTTTTAATTTATTTAGCAATTTTTTTATTATTATTTTTTCCCTTTTTTTTTAACTTTATTAGGTTGTCCCAGGGGGGACATCACTGTCCTGTGACAGATCACTGATCTGTCACATCGCAGATCACTGTCACAGGCATAGACGCAGACTTCCTCATGCCTGCGCTTTGCAGGCACTGAGGAAGTCAGCTCCCTGCAGGCCCCCGAAGGTCCCTGTCGCCATCTTGGATTCGGGACCTGCAGACATTGCGCTGCCCCGTCGCCATCTTGGATTCGGGGGCCTGTAGGGAAAGAGACCCCCGCAGCAGCGCTGCACATTGCGCTGCCGTGGGGGGCACAGGGAAGCACGGAGGGAGCCCCCTCCCTGCCGATGCTTCCCTTTAACCCCCGGTACACCGTGATCGTGTTTTATCGCGGTGTGCAAGGGGTTAACGTGTCGGGGGTGGTCCGTGACCGCTCCTGACACATTGTGCCTGGTGTCAGCTGTGATAATCACAGGGGTTAAACGGCCAGCAAGTGGTGCTGTTACCTTACAGTATGAAATATATGAAGGATTAATACACACAAAAATACAATGTCTGTAATAATCGAAGACATAAAAAATGACTAGACCTTCTAGACAGCAATTATATGGCTGGACCGAACATATAGAAAAGCTGTTTTATTTTGGAACATGGGAAAAGGTCATTTGTTCAGATGAGACCAAAATAGAAGTTTTTTGGTATCAACACCACTCACTATGTTTGGAGGAAGAAGGATGAGCACAAGCCAAAGAACACCATCCCAACTGTGAAGCACGGTGGGGGAAACATCATACTTTAGGAGTGCTTATCTGCAAAGGGGATAGGAAGACTGCACCATATTTAAGGCAGGATGGATGGGGTCATGTATCGCGGGATTTTGGCCAACAACCTCCTTCCCTCAGTAAGGGTATTGGCTGGTTCTTCCAGCATGACAATAACTCAAAACACATAGCCAGAGCAACTAAAGAGTGGCTTCGTAAAAATAATTTCAAGATACTGGAGTGGCTTAGCCAGTCTCCAGACCTGAACCTAACAGAAAATATTTGGAGGCAGCTGAAACTCAATGTAGCCCAGTGACAAACTCAAAACATGAAAGATCTGGAGAAGATCTGCATGGAGGAGTGGGTCAAAATTCTTGATGCAGTGTGTGCAAACTTGATTAAGAACTACAGGAAATGTCTGACCTTTGAAATTGCAAACAAAGGTTTATGTGCCAATTATTAAGTTGATTTTCTACTGTATTAAATACTTATTTCTTGCAATAAAATGCAAATTAACTATGCAATAATCATAGACGCCGCTCCATTACTAAGCTGTGGGCTTGATATCATCTAACAATACAAAGGTGACATCAACCCCACAAATATTACGCCACTTGCCACCGCTACAGGGCAAGTGGGAAGAGTTGGGCAAAGTGCCAGAAATGGCGCATCTAATACATGCGCCTTTTCTGGTCAACTGTGGGCTGCTGTTTTTAGGCTGGGGGGCCTATATCAATGGTTCCTTACCAGCCTGAGAATAACAGCCCCCAGCTATGAGCTTTAGCAAGGCTGTTTGACAAAAATGAGGGGGACCCCATTCCATTTTTTTAAATTGTTATTTATTTAAATAATTTAAAAAAAAAACAGCATGGGGTCCCCTCTATTCTTAATAACTAGCCTTGTTGAAGCTGATAGCTGAGGGTTTCAGTCCCCAGATGTGAGTTTTGCCTGGTTGGTTGAAGAAAATAGGAGGGAACCCACGTCAGGTTTTTCATTCATTTATTTCATTAGATCTCAGGCGGCGGCTGAGGAATACCCCGATCATCCGATGCTCCTGCTGTTACTGTTATTAGCGGCAGCAAGTGTCAGATGATGGGAGTAATTGTCCCAAAAAGCCCCCACCTGCTGTCATCATTCTGACTTTATATAACTCTCATCATTCTCCTCTGCTCGCGCCGCTCGCCGGCAGAGCAAGGGAGAATGATGAGAGCCATCTTCAGCACCTGACGCCGGGGAACAGCACTTACTGTAGCGCTTCTTCCCCGATGCCGAAGTGTGTCAGACGGAGGACATCAATGTGTGTTCTCTGTGTGCACGTGTGCGGGACATTTTGCCGTCCGTGCTGAAGGTAAAAAACGGACATAGTGTGTTTTGTCCATGGACACAAGGTCCGTGAAAACACACTGACCTGTGCACAGACCCATTCATTTGAATGGGTCTACGTGTCTACATGTTTCCGGTACGTGTGAAAACTGTCACCACACGTACCGGAGACACTGATGTGTGAAAGAGGCCTAAAGTAGATCAATGACATCTCTGCAGCAAAGTGCAGCCTCAGTGGTTTCCTGACCAATATAGGCAGCGTGACTATCGAGCATCGTTTAGAGACAAGACTACGCAGGAGACACTGCTGATGACGCATCAAATGGATGTGTGTAGGTGGATAATAGGAACAGGCTTTGGCAAACAAAGGTGCCTCATGTCCTCTTAATGGGGCATACAAAAGACAACAGCTGGCCTATTAATGCAGAAAGATGTACTTGGGTTCAGGGGCGTGACGCATGATAAATTAAAATTACTGCAGTTTTCCGTGTTGTCAGTTGAAAATATAAGGTAATTAGGAAAATCTCCCAATATTTCTATTCAACTGATAAACATGTCTGACTCAAGTAGTAATGTATACGCTATTTTACATATGTTAAAGTGAAATCATCCTGGTATCTTCATTTAAGGTCTACATGTACAGTATATCCAAATATAGACTGCAATATATGCACATCATTATTATAAAGTAGCTGCACACATACGGTAACAAATTGACTCATACCAAGTTTTATGCAAAATAGTATCAAGAAAAGTTATTTTTATTTAAATACAAAATAGAGCAAAAAAACAGGGGAGTGCATACAATAGACACCATATGTGAAATACAAAATAGATAAAAAAACAGGTAGATAATGATGCAACTATGGTGTGACCAGGCAGACCAAGATAATCAGGCCAGGGAACAAAAAAAGGCGTTACAAAAATCGTCACCAAAGTAGCCCATAGTTCCACTGAGACGGGTAAAAATAGTTAGTCCAAATAGAGAGAGGCATTAAATAGTGCAATTGTAAAGAAAAAAAGGGGGGAGAAGATGCTGAAGTGAAGGCTGCTCCTATGTAAACAGAGGAGACAGGCAGTCTATCATAATAATGTGAGACACTTCAGAAACAACCCCCGTAAACCCCAAGTAGTCGATAACAAGCCAATCAACAATAAAATTCCTCAGGTAAGCAGTACAGCGAAACGTACGTCGGGGCCTCGGCGTGACTGGCGGACACTACATTATGGGTATGCATTTGCTCCTTTCCTTACAGTTTATTGCATACCCATAATGTAATGTCCGCCAGTCACGCCGAGGCCCCGACGTACGTTTCGCTGTACTGCTTCCTCAGGGAAGCAGTACAGCGAAACATACGTCGGGGCCTCGGCGTGACTGGTGGACACTACATTATGGGTATGCATTTGCTCCTTTCTTTACAGTTTATTACATTTTATTGTTGATTGGCTTGTTATCGACTACTTGGGGTTAGCGGGGGTTGTTTCTGAAGTGTCTCACATTATTATGATAGACTGCCTGTCGCCTCTCTTTACATAGGAGCAACCTTCACTTCAGCATCTTCTCCCCCCCCCTTTTTTTTTTTCTTTACAATTGCACTATTTAATGCCTCTCTCTATTTGGACTAACTATTTTTACCTGTCTCAGTGGAACTATAGGCTACTTTGGTGACGATTTTTGTAACGCCTTTTTATGTTCCCTGACCTGATTATTTTGGTCTGCCTGGTCACACCATAGTTGAATCATTATCTACCTGTTTTTTTATCTATTTTGTGTTTCATATATGGTGTCTATTGTATGCACTCCCCTGTTTTTTGCTCTATTTTGTATTTAAATAAAAAGAACTTTTCTTGATACTATTTTGCATAAAACTTGGTATGAGTCAATTTGTTATCATGGTTTTGTATTATATTCTATGGAGATATAGGTTCTCGTTTGCTTTCTGATGTTTATACATGTTTCATAGAGGGGTATCTCATTGTTCTAATATGTTTTCAATGCTAATCCTGAATCTTGGCTATGTTCTCACACATACGGTAAGTAAATAGACAAAGTCTCCTTGCACGTAAAGTCATTTTTGGGGACTGTATTTATCCACCTAAGGATCACGTGATTTATTTTTTCCGCTTTTACTCTTTCGGTTATTTCCACCGCTTCTTTTGCGAGAGAAATAACTTATTTGTGGACAAGTTGGAGTTCTGAATGAGATAATTTGTTGACACATTAAATGAAATGCAATTTCACCAATGTTCTTTGGTTTATTTTTACGGCTTTCGTTATATGCTAAAAATGACCTATCAAGTAGATTCTCCAGGTCGGTGTGATTACAGCGATACTAAATTGTTTTGGTTTTTTTTCCTTATTTTAAGTGGTGGGAAAAAAAAAGCAGAAGTTTGGTCATTTTTTTTTCCATCAGCATTTTCCAAGACCCATAACATTTTTATTCTTCAGTTGATTGAGCTGTGTGAGGACTTATTTTTTGCACAGGGAGCTGTTGTTTTCTTTAATATTTTGTGGTGCATATGACGTCTTGATCCTTTTATATTGTATTTTTTAGGTAGGTGTGGTGAATGAAAATTCACAATTCTGCCGTTTTTTTTTTTTTTAATAGGAGAAAATAAGGGGGGATTAAAAAAAATCATTAAAAAAGCATAAAAAGAGTGGCGTATTACTGCACACGTTGATGTCAGCAATATGTTCTGATGAACTGCATAATTTCCTGGTTGTAAAACATACAATGTGAACATTTCCTATACTGTGATACCATCTGCAAAAGATATCATTTCTTTTCATCAAGGTCCAAATCTTCTGAGGATAAACTTCTCTATGGCAACAATCTTCAGCTTCAAGATTTCTCCCATTACGGGAGGTTTGTGCAAACGCTAACACTGAATAATGTGCTCATATCCTCTGAGAATTGTCTAATAGCAGAAAATATCTATACTAGGAAAATAGGAACAGACTCCAAGGGTTTAAACTAATGCTATGTGTGAGGAAGGCAGCAATACCAGTATGGTGGATATAGATGGGCAAGTGGACATAGTGCCGAAGGGCCAAATATGCCTAAAATATAGTGGCGTACCACCTCCTCCCATCACAAATTCAACTGTATCGGCATCCTGGCAATGATGGAGGCGCTCCATCTCCCATAATTCTTCCTTGGTATCTGACTTCCCAGCTCAGAGTGAGTATAATCACTACACAGCGCACACTGTGCTGAGATGTGCGGGCTCTTCAGAACGCTTGCCTGCAGAGACAATAATACTGTAAAGAGGACTATGGGGAGCGCATTATATGGTATAGAAGACTATGGGGAGTGGATTATACTGTATGGAGGACTAAGGGGAGTGATTATAATGCATGAAGGACTATGGGGGTGCATTATACTATATGGAGGACTATGCACTATATGCACTATGGAGGACTAGGGGTATAGGGTATTAACATGAGAGACTCGGCCGTGTTTCTCGCATGTGTGATCCCCGCCTTACCATTCCATAGAACGACTGAAGCCTGTCGAGTGAGCTAGTCTACCTGTAGGATTACGTGTGTATATACCTTGGACTGGATTTTTTTGGCTTTTTTCTCTTTCAAATAGCTCATAAAATTTAAAAGTTGGTGTATTACCCCCAGAAATAATCAGTATGAAGGTGCCAAGTGTTTCAGCACTTCTGACCTAGTGACCAGGACACTAGATCTTACAGGTAAGAATAAGACAGAAGATTTTTGTCCCCCTACCATAGTAACTACTTTAAAGAAAAGCTCTGTAATCACAAACTATTAATCTTTAACTGAGCATTTCCATTACACCAAGGAATTGTTCCTTTCAAATATCCTGAATAATGGATTTCCATGCAATATGTTATAGGTGGCTGTCTAAATAGAGCTCTAGTCTGAATGGCGGGTGACGGCAGATGGTCAATACACGCACAGCAGCAGGAGGGAACATATTAATGCTGCTAAGAACAGTAACCAGAGCCAGCAGAAGGACCAATGAAATCATCTCCATCTGCTAATCCTCTCTGTCACCATGGTAACATCTCCTGGACTTTCATGTCTCAATCAAATGGCCACGTAGGAACTTTCCGAGTGTTTACTCCCTATACTCGTTACATGGCAGAATCCTATGGAACAGGCAGCACAAACGACAAGAAACCACGCCAGATATCTGATTAGATAGGTACTGCCACACAGCATAGGTGCCCTACCTGTACTAGTCAGGTTTTCTGATACTAAGATTAGGGTGCGTTTTGGGGGGAAAAAAATCCCTTTTTGAAGAATTTTTCTGTGTTTCTAGCTGTGTTATAGTTAGCAATCAATAGGGAATAAAGAAATTAAGTATGGCATTTTTCAGGAATCTTTCCAAAGACTTTTGTAAAGGTTAAAAAAGTGTTTGACAAAAATAAAAGGACAAAAAAAAAAAACATGGTAAAAACGGAAGACATTCATGGCACATTCATGGCATTTTTTACAAACCTGCCCGAAAAAAAGTGCAAAAAGGAATGTGCATAGCTCTACTCAATATCCTACAGTAAGGAATATATCCCGTCTTCAGGGGGATTTTTTATGGAAAGTAAAGACTACAACAACCTGCAATTTTAGTAAAAATAAATAAATTTATGTTTTGTATGAATTGTTTTGAGTGACTAAAAGAGTAAACTAGAGAAATCGATTCAAAAACTTTGTTCCTGAGCTATGCTCAGGTGGGATGCATTCCCATGTTTGGCAGAAAATTAGTGAAAATAGTCATCATCTATGCAGTGATACTAGACACTGTAGCCCCATGTTTTTGTCACATGGTCATTGAAAGTGATGCCATCTCTAGAGAAACACATTTTATGATGGAATAATCTAGTTATGTCATTCAATTAATACATTTCCTAAGCTGTCTTTCGAATATCAAGCATCTTATCATTCACTGAAACAACTCCTGCACCGCTATACCTAGAATTCATTACATGCATTATCCTGCCTTCATTGGTAAAGAAAAATCCATTTTTGAAGGTTAAACAATTCATTTTCTAATCACTGAAATAAATCATTAGTATGTATGAGCAACTTTCTGCATTTCTGCTCCTGACGTCTTTGAGAGCAGGCAGTACTCTCAGCAACTGTACTTTGCAAATTATTCTGTGCACAATATGTCCATGTCTGAAAAACTGACAGAAAAAGAAAGAGGACCAAATAAATCAGAATGCATTTAATGCAAAAAATATTTTGGAATTTTGACATACAGTAATTGGATTCTGTGTAATGTATGTGTTTGTTACAAAATGTCTATAGCCCACCAAAGGTTACAGTGTGGGCTCTTACAGCCTATGGTGCATAGTGGCTACATTATATAACTGTCACATAAACAGGGCAGGGCCATACTGGAAATGAAGGAATCCATCTTCATAGTCTTCACCTATCATAGCTCTACCATGGTGCTTATCCTTCTGTCTTTAGCTGAAGATCATAGTTACTCGTGACAGAATGGTACCAAGAAAAAACTTACTCACAACCACATGTACAAAATCAGTAGTTGGCCATACATTAGAGAATACAGAATGGACACCTTCTAAATTACTTGTTGTTCATTGTTGGGTCTATAAAATGATGTTATTTTGGACAACAAAAGTTGATTTAGCACAACATTCAATAAAAAGGACTAACAGATTCCTGATGTGATCTTCTGTCTAGCCAGGACTTCCACTAGATGCAGATCTGTCGTTTGGGATGATGACAACAGACCAACAGCTGAAAAAAATCTATAGGGGTACATTCACATTGTGTTCCGGTACTCATCAAGGCTTACAATTTGGCGGGGGGGGCAAAACGGGATTCAGACGTATGTGTCAACAGGCCGTAGACTTTAATGGTGCCAACAGAGTGAACGTTCACTCTGCCATGCATTATTTTCTGGAATATCCGCCAACTGGAGGCGGACACAGTTTGTTTAGTGCAATCTTAAGCGACTGAACAACTCCTAGATACTAAGGCAGCTATATAAATTAGGTATTTGATACCAGATCTGTTTGCTTTTGCTGGAATCCATTGACAAACTCATTTCTACATGAAGGACAAAGACCTACAACCATGGAAACAACCTACCCATTTTGGTAACTAAAAAGAGACACTAGAATTCCCAGCAAACTCACCAACCTTAATAGCAGGATCTATTGATGGGACCCTTAGTGCCAAATTGTCTTTAATTTTTATAATGACATGTTCGATTACCCAATAAAATGTAAAAAAAAAACTTGTGTAAAATATCCAGATAAACATGTATTCGCATCTAAGGGTATGTTTACACTTTCCGTATTGCCGGCGCTTTGGACGCTGCGGAAACCCCGCTTCACCCAAAGCGCCACCCGCCTTTCTACATGCGATGATACCGCATGTGTTCATTGAACACATGCGGTATCACCGCATCGTACCCATAGACTATGTAATTTATCTTGCATAGACGGAGCATCTACGCAAGATAAATAGACACACTGCGGTCTAAAAAGACGCGCCGCATGTCCGTAATTTCGGGTGGGTCACCCACATTCTTGCACGCATAGTGGAGGCGGGATTTCATACGCAGCGTCCAATCCGCAGCAAATCCTGATGTAATCCTGAACGTGGAAACATACCCTAAAAGTCTACTAAATAATGTATACAATACCATAGTTTCTCCCTTACGTTATGCTTCCAATGCCAGGACAGAATGTCTCGCACATCTATGTACATTGTAAATCTATGCTTGATTACATTCATAATTGTATTCTTGGATGAGGTTTCAGGAAATAGGTCAAAAAATAACAGAATATGGAAAATATACAGATGTCTGGTTGTAGGACAGCTTACACTCGTAGAGCAACGACGTGTGTACTTTCTGCCTCACTGATGATAAACATACAATATCTTATCCTTTCCATAGTAAAATATGCTTTACTACAAAGATTTCTATTCAGGGCAGGAACAACAATTGACCCAAATGTAATCTATATTTTACTAGTTAAATAGCTCATTATCCTGTAGTTGTAACGAAAATGAATGCAAGAAGCAAATGTATTTAGTTAGTTGAATAACAGGGTCAATAAAAGAGGAACAAATTGAACAATGAAATCAGAAAGCAGGCACATAGTTAGCAGGATTGTCCAAGTCAGAACCAAGAAGATGGAATTAGAAGCACAATAATCAGGTAAGCAGGGGATTAAATCAGTCCAAAATCGGCAAAATGTATCAAGTAAGTCGGGTCAGATAACAGGGATCAACAGAATAAATGTAACCAGGGTCAGTAAAAACTGAGTGTCGGATAAAAATGTAAATATGGTTCTGTTGGTTCCGCTCACCTGCCCTGTCATTGGGTGATCAGCAAGTATAAATGTGCATAATCCTAATCGGCACTTCCTCCATGAGACCATCAACTCCATCCAAGGCTGACCACTGGGACCCCCCTGTGATACCAGGAACGTATCTCAGGATCTTGGAAACTGGGCTCTACTGAGCCCTGTCTTTAATGTTGCATAGATGCACATGTTCAACACCCACCCACTAAGATTTGTTATAATTTTCAGTACGACTTTATAAAAAGATGAAATTAATGATTGTCAATAGGGGTCAAGTGATGGCATGTTGAGCAGATAGCCTCAGCATTAGGCCTTATTCACGCTTCAGATTATGTTCACTATTTTGTCAGTGTTTGCAAGACAAAACCAGGAGTATCTCCAAAGCATAGAACAGGTGTTAATCTTGAATTATACTTTTTTCTCTAGAAAGTATTCAAGTGTTTTGCTACCTCACAACACGGAATCTCAGTTTTTTTCGAGCGTTTGCATCAGCTCATATATAGAACATGCCTACAATTGTTAACATTTGGTTTTCTTTTTAATGTGAAGCATACAACAAATAGGATAAAATAACTGAAAACTTCAGTGTGCATAACTATTCAACCTCTTAAGTCAGTGCTTTGTAGAGCCTCCTTTTGCAGCCATTACAGCTGCAAGTCGCTTTGGATAAGTCTCTGAGCTTTCCACATCATTCCACTGGGATTTTTGCCCATTCCTCAAGGCAAAACTGCTTCAGCTCCTTTCAGTTAGATGGTTTCCAGCGGTGAACAGCAATCTTCAAGTCTGACTACAGATTCACAATTGGACTAAGGTCTGAGCTTTGACTTGGCCACTCCAACAAAACATTTGTAAGGAGATGGACATATTGCCCTGCTCCCCTCCCCCAATAGAGACATCAGTGAAGTGTATAATGTGATGTATAATCTGAATAATGTCCTGCGTCTTGTGTACATCTTGTGTCATGTGAAATGTAAGAGGTTTGCCTATATAATGTGATAATGTACAGTAGGTGATGCATGAAAAACATAGGTTAGGACTTAGGACATAAGATAGTGTTTGCATAGAATGTAGGTGAAAGGGTATGTTTCCCCAGCAAGAGGGTCAGGGAGAGAGTTAATGTTGGGACCAGCCCACAGGTTGAGGGCTTAGTGTTAGGGCAAGTAACCTTCTTCCTGAAGTTAGTCAGAGAAGAGTTAGAGTCTGAAGAAGTGACAAGTGTGCAGTGTTGCCATTTGGGTGAACTACAGCAAAGGAGAAGATGGGACAATGAGGTAATGTGACTGGGAACTGACAGAAGAGGCAGAGCGTCATTCATCCTTAAAGGGGTCCTTGGATACGACGACGTGTCACGAGAAACCCTGAGCTTGATAAATGCCGAAGATATGGACTTAAAGAGGACTGAGACTGTGGGACTAGTGAGAGTCCTGAGCGGTAGATCCAGGGCATCCATTGTGATAGGACGTGGAGCTGCTGAGCGGGTGTAGAGAAATTCGCTGAACTGCACTGTGGCAACAAGCTAGGCTGTCATGAAGTAGGGCTAAGCATTGTGCTATACCGCCCCTGGAGCAGACTACAGTGGAAAGAAACAATGTCAGTGAAAATGCTTCTTGCTGTGAATGAAAAGTGCTTAAGGCTGTGTACTTGCTATCTCTTGTATATAACCCTCACCAAGTTCAATGTAAAGTTCAAATGTTGGAACAGAAGTCTCCTTTACTAATCTGTGGAACTCATGGTTCTGGCCAGCCAATACCATCGGCAACCGGCAGCATGCATGGGCACAAGGCCCTCACAACTCTAACACCTAGCCAATGCCCATAATTGTCTGCAACATGCCAGGGTGTCGGACACATGACACTCGTCTGCAACTACCACCCTGGGCACGCTATACATTTAAATGTTTCCCTTTAAACCACTGGAGTATTGCTATAGCAGTGTGATTTGGTCATTGTCTTGTTGGAAGGTGAACCTCCATCCCAGTCTCAAATCATTTACAGACTGAAACAGGTTTTGTTCAAGAATATCCCTGTATTTCACACCATCCATCTTTCCCTTGACTCAGACAATTTTCCCTGACCCTGCTGCTGTCAAAACATCCCCATAACATTATACTGCCAACACCATGTTTCTGTGGGGGGATGGTGTTCTTGGGGTGATGAGCTGTGTTGGTTGGTGCCACGCATAGCGTTTACCTTGGAGGCCAAAAAGTTCAATTTTAGTCTCATCTGACGACACCTTCTGCACACAGAAAACGAGTAATTTTTGTGTGTAAGTAAAGGCTGTTTTCTGCCCACTCTTCCATCTCTATGCAGTGAATGGCTTATTGTGGTCATATGGACAGATACTCCAGTCTCTGCTTGGGAACTTTGCATCCAGGGACGTAACTACCACGGTCGCAGGAGTCGCCACTGTGACCGGGTCCGGGGGGAGTCAGGGGCCCAGCAGGCATATCTCCCAATCATCCCGATTCTCGCGGGACAGTCTCATTTTTGCCCCCCCACCCATGTCCCGCACTGCACTGAGTCACCACGCTCCCCCATGCACCCCATTCTTGCCCTCCCACAGAGACCCACCGCACTGACAGCAGCCCATCGCTACTAGGCTGTTTTCTCCAATGTGCACACAGGACCTGTGATGAGGTCACAGGAGGGAGGAGTCAGGGATCACATGATCAGGAGCTTCAGTGTATGCAGGCCTGGTTGTCAGGGTGCTGGATGAGGTAAAGATTATATGTGGGGTCAGGAGGGGTTTACAGTGTGGATGTAGCAGAGCTGTGTGAGTGTGTACAAGGTGTACGGAGCGGAGCGTGTGTGTACGAGGTGTACGGAGTAGAGCTGTGTGTACACGAGGTGTACGGAGCGGAGCCGCACGTGTATAAGGTGTATGAAGCGGAGATGTGCGTGTATTTTGACATGGGGGTGTGTTATGATGAGTCACCAAAGGAGGAAAAAGCAAAATACAAGCTAAGTCCAGAAAAACCAGAGAGGTTGGCAGCTATCGGATTGCAGACCCCTGAACCTATCCACAACAACTAGCAGTAGCCGTGGGGGTTTCCTACGGTGCCCTAGACCCCTCGATCACAGCCGGAGAACTATATAGCCTAAAGACAGAAAGGGGAAAACTAAACTGCCCCAGAGCAGACCCCAAAGCAATAGGCAGCCCCCAACATATAATGACGGTGAAGCAAGATGAAAACACTAACACAGATAGAAAGATAGGTTGAGCAAATGATGGGGCCCAAGCTAACTACATAGGACAGGATAGGAAAGCTGCTGTCTGCCATCCGCAAAAACCCTATGAAAATGAGCCAACCGACTGATAGGAAAAACAGGCCCTGAAGTCGCTAGGCTTCAAAAGACTATATCAGAACTCAGGTATATTCTGAAGACAGAGCAAAAAATCAACAGATCAGAGACAAAAATGGAATACAGCTCACCCCCGGCCGGGGATGGCAGAACTCCCAAAAAACAAGGCAAAACAAAAACAAAACTGAAGAGTACAAAGCATAGCAGAAAAATTTAGCTTTGAGATGCAGGAATCAGACTGGTCTCCAAGAATCCAGCAGGAAAATCACCAGCCAGGAAGAAGGGCGTCGGCAGCCTTATATCCAGTCCTCAATTCCAGCCACCCAGTCATCATCTAGCTGCCCATGTGTTTGGTAATCAGCCTCACTACCTTCCTTCACCAGAGGAGGGAGTTCATCAGACCTCAATGGTGAAGGGAAAAGTGAACTCACAACAGGGGTGCCCCATTTGAAAGTTCGCACTGGGGCCCATAACTTTGTAGTTATGCCACTGTCTGCATCTCTTTCAGGGTTGCCTTTGGTCTCTGTGCTGCTTCTCCAATTAATGCCCTCCTTACCTGGGCTGAGAATTTTGGTGGGTAATTCTCTCTTAGCAGGTTTGTTGTGTTACCATGTTCTTTCCATTTGATAATGGATTTGATGGTGCTCCGGGGAATCATCAGAGATTGGGATATTTTTTCATAACCCAACCCTAACTTGTACTTCTCAACAACTTTGTCCCTGACTTGTTTGGAGATCTCCTTGGTCTTCATAGTGGTGTTTGGTTAGTGGTGCCTCTTGATTAATGTTCTTCGCCGCCTCTTTGGCCTTTCAGAACAGCTGTGTATATACTGACAGACCATGTGACACTAAAGGGGGCTTCACACATAGCGATATCGCTAGCAATATTGCAAAAGCGTCACCGATTTTGTGACACAGCAGTGATATTGCTAGCGATATCGCTATATGTGATACTTACCTCCGACCGGCTCCCCCCGCTGTCTATCGCTGATCGTGCGAGAACGTCCTGGGCCGTTTCTTGTCGGCCGCTTCCTGCAGGGCTTCCTGCTGGCGCCGACGAGCGACGCGTGGACGCGGGTGGGAGGACGTCTTCATCGCCGCGTCTGACAGGTAAGTAACGACCGCCGACCGCTGCTTCGTCGCTGGTGAGATCTGCCTGTTTGGCAGCTCACTAGCGACCATTTAGCGATGCACCAGCTATCCTGACTGGGTTGTATCGTGGTCGGGATCGCTGGTGCATCGCTAAATGTGACTGGACCTTTAGGTTGCACACAGGTGGACTTCATTTCACTAAGCATGGGACTTACGAAGATAATTATTTACACCAAAAATTTTTAGGAGCTTCATATCAAAAGGGGGAATGCACATGCCAATTTTTAGTTATTTATTCCCATTACCAGTAATTTAATTTATGTGTATATTTTTCACGATTTACTTCACCAATTAAGACAATTTAGTGCTGATGCTTCACACACAAATCAGGTTACATGCATACAGTGGGGAAAAAAAAGTATTTAGTCAGCCAGTTGAGCAAGTTCTCCCACTTAAAAAGATGAGAGAGGCCTTTAATTGACATCATAGGTAGACCACAACTATGAGAGTTAAAATGAGAAAAACAACAGGCCTCTCTCATCTTTTTAAGTGGGAGAACTTGCACAACTGGTGGCTGACTAAATACTTTTTTTCCTCCACTGTATTTAAACACAGGTTGTAATGTAACAAAATAGGTAATAAGCCAAGAGGAGTGAATAATTTCGCAAGCCACTGTAGGTTCAACTGCTGAATTTGGCTTACAAATACTACCAAAAAATTGACCAGAAGAAATGAAAAAATCCTTGGATGCAGGGCAAACTCTAAGGGCTCTCTCTTTTATCAGATACCACTCACCAATTTTATACTACAGGGCAGTGCAGAACTGCAATTTTTTTCTTATGCTGATAGTGACTACACAAATCATATGAGAAAATGGAAAACGGTCTTAGGAGTGCAGGAAAGAGACTCAGACAAGAGATGGGTTTAAACCACAAAGCGTTTCGACTGAGGATCCGTCTTCATCAGGTGTAAACTTCCACATGATGAAGACGGATCCTCCGTCGCGTTGTGTTTTAAACCCATCTCTTGTCTGAGTCTCTTTCCTGCACTCCTAAGACCGTTTTCCATTTTCTCATTGCTCCTATCCTCCATTGGAGGTTTTCGGCTGGAGCTGCGGTGGAGACCTGACATCCTTGTCTGCCCCTGGGTTGCTTCCTAAATGCTCCATTATGACCGCTTATCACTGACTCTTATACACAAATCATATGGCACACACTGTTACAATTCTATGGGTGCATGTAATACATCGGACTGCACTCATCCAACTGCAGTCCGATTTACACAATGGAGAAATTAAGTTCTTTCATGGGAATTGGACCACAGTAAACTGTCACTCGGCTCAAATTTTGACAGAATTTGAGCCAAGTGTCATTACCATAATCGGGCCAATTCTCTTGCATGAGAGAATCAACGCTCGTGTGACCCTGGACTCAGGATAGTTTCGTTCCCATATGTAATGAAAATTTTGATGTTATAGATTTTATACAGCATGTCTGCACCAATTAGCTAAATCAGATTGCTTTCATTTTCCATTGGGGATTTTCCACATTACCTTCAAGTCTATGGGGAAAGTCCAAAAATAAAAAGTATATTTACCCCAAGAGAAATTGACATGTTGCGTATTTCAAAAATGTTTCACAGGTCAGTTTATGCTGCTATTTTTAAAGCACAGTGGACATGAGATCTATAGAAATCTCATCCACTTGGTGGAACTGTAAGACACTGAGTCTTTTGTGCAGCAAAATTTTGCAGCGTCCAAATACGCATCAACAAGTTCAATATTTGGTCTGTCTTTTACATCAGTATTCGTTCCACTCCTGGTTTTAACTTACAATCAGAGGAAGAGTATAAGGGTATGTGCACACGTTGCGGGTTTGCTGCAGATCCGGAAGTGATTTACAGTACAATGGTATTCTATGGGGATAAAAAATTTCCTGTGCACATGCACAGATTCGCAAGGGAACGCAGCATTTTTTTTCCCGCAGCATGTCAATTCTTTGTGCGGATTCCGCAGCGTTTTTATACCCATTCCATTATAGGAATCTGCAGGTGTAAAAACGCAGGCCAAATCCGCACAAAATCTGCAATAAATGCGCAGGAAATCCGCATAAAAACGCATGGATTTTGACCTGCAGCCAAGAGATGCAGATTCCGCACAGAAATCCGCAACGTGTGCACATACAATAATAGCAACATGTCACCACGTCTGTATTTTTCATCCAATCCTCATTTTGGCTTACAAATACTGATGTAAAATACTGACTAGAGTTGAGCGAAACGGGTCGAAAAATTTCAAAAGTCGCCGACTTTTGGCAAAGTCGGGTTTCATGAAACGAAACCCGACCCTAGGATGAGGTCGGCCACGAGGTCGGCGACTTACGCGCCAAAGTCGCGTTTCAAAAGTTTGTTTTGCGCTCTTTTTCAGCCAATCAGGATCCACGGACACTGTGGGCAACGTGATGACATAGGCACGGGTCACCACCATCTTTCAGAAGGGCATGCAAGTGATTGGCTTGCTTTGGTGGGCGTCACAGGGGGTATAAAAGGGCGTGCACGCCGACCGCCATGTTACTCATGCTGATCTCAGAATAGAGAGAGCTGCTGCTGCTGCTGATTTTGTAGGGAGAGCGTTGGGCAGGGAAGAAGACACCAAAAACTGCTTCTGCTGCTAGCGATTTTGCCTGTACAACACACCAGTCACTGTGTGTGCAGTGCAAGGGGAGGCTATATAGTGGTGTATCAGTGGTGTTGGTTGTTGGGCTGCCTTCTAAGGCTTCCTGACATTCCTGCATTGCTGTTTACCCACTGCTCCGCAAACTGCTTTTTTAAAAGCAATCCCAATTTTTTTTTTTTGTCCTGCTGAGGTACTGAGCGTGCATTTTTTCACACCATACAGCGGTGTACGCTCCTCACACAGTACCGTGTAACGGCTGTTATCACAGCCACAGTGAAGCTATCAGTGTGTCACTCTGTGAGAATAAGTCGAGGACATGTTCCGTTCTTACAGACCTGCACTCTAGGGAGATTCCTATTCTGCCCAATTCTACATACACCTTGTAGTTTGTGATACACTAGCCAATTTCTGCCTGTGACATAGCGCTCAGATAATCAGTGGGCCTCACACAATCCATAAGTGTCCAGTGTCCACAAGTGTGTGCAGAAATTAAAAATCTCCCTTATCCTCTAGTGACTTTGGTCACAGCTCTGCCATCGAGCCTGTGACAGAGCGCTCAGATATTCAGTGGGCCTCACACAATCCATAAGTGTCCAGTGTCCACAAGTGTGTGCACAAATTCAAAATCTCCCTTATCCTGTAGTGACTTTGGTCACAGCTCTGCCATCGAGCCTGTGACAGAGCGCTCAGATATTCAGTGGGCCTCACACAATCCATAAGTGTCCAGTGTCCATAAGTGTGTGCAGAAATTAAAAATCTCCCTTATCCTCTAGTGACTTTGGTCACAGCTCTGCCATCAAGCCTGTGACAGAGCACTCAGATAATCAGTGGGCCTCACACAAACCATAAGTGTCCAGTGTCCACTAGTGTGTGCAGAAATTAAAAATCTCCCTTATCCTCTAGTCACTTTGGTCACAGCTCTGCCATCGAGCCTGTGACAGAGCGCTCAGATATTCAGTGGGCCTCACACAATCCATAAGTGTCCAGTGTCCACAAGTGTGTGCAGAAATTAAAAATCTCCCTTATCCTCTAGTGACTTTGGTCACAGCTCTGCCATCGAGCCTGTGACAGAGCGCTCAGATATTCAGTGGGCCTCACACAATCCAAAAGTGTCCAGTGTCCACAAGTGTCTGCAGAAATTCAAAATCTCCCCTGTCCTATAGACACCTTGTACCTTGTTTTACATTACTATATAGTTTGTTGGATTTTGTCTACATTTCTACCAAAAATGAGGAAGTCTGGTGGAAGAGGCCGTGGAATTGGGCGGGGGTTGGCAGCTGGTAATGATGGTGTTGGTGGTGGATCTGATGGTAGTGGCAAGAGCAAAATAGGACCGAATGCAGGAGGTGTTGAGCCTGCGTCATCGTCTGGCTACATAAGGCCTCGAACGCTTAGTTTTCTAGAAGTTGGCAAACCGCTTTTAAAGCCAGAGCATCAGGAAAAAGTTTTGTCTTACATTGCTGACTCAGCCTCCAGCTCTATCGCCTCCTCTTCTTCAGTTGTAAAAAGTAAAATCACTGAGTCGTCATTGGAGGCTCATGTTCATGAACCACACCTTTCCTTGTGTCCTTCACCCCAACCAAGATTGAAGGATGACGCAGGCCATACTACTGATTACTCCATGGAGCTGTTTTCACATACCATGCCTGGATTATCAAGTGAAATGGTGAATTACCCAGGCCAAGATGAATCTGACATGGAGTGCACTGATGCACAGCCGCTGATGGATGATTCTGCTGGTACATTCACTCGGAGCACTACATTGTCCTCGCAGTGTACAGAGCCAGATTCTGACCCTGATGAGACTCAGGTGCCCCTTTCCGCACACTATACCACCATACACGGTGACACAGAGGAAGGTGCACATGACATAGAAGAGGAGGTGATGGATGACCCAGTTGTTGACCCAGATTGGCATCCATTGGGGGAAGAGGGTGCTGCTTCCAATAGCTCAGATGACGAGCATCCACAGCAGACATCGACATCGCAACAGCTGTTATCTGGCAGGCCCGGAGCACTCCAAAGACAGGTTCCAAAGATCAAAAAAGTTGCTGGACAGCTTGTCCAGAGGGTCAAAAGATCACAGCGTGCTAGGCCGCAAAATGTCTGCCAAAGTAGGAAGAGTGCAGTGTGGCACTTTTTTGAACAAAATCCTCATGATCAGGCCAAGGTTATCTGTAAGAAGTGCGCAAAGACCTTTAGCCGAGGGAAAAATCTGAAAAATTTGAATACCAGTTGCATGCTTAGACATTTAACCAGCATGCACTTGCAAGCGTGGACACAACACCAAACCTCGTGCCACATGTGCAACTGATCACAACGAAAGTAGTCAGCAACGCTACATTGTTTCCCCCACTTTAAGCCCACCGGTTAGCACAGCAGCAAATGTTGAGGTGTCGTTGCAAGGCCACAGCAGTCAGGGAATCCCACTGTTATATCAACGAAAGACTGATTCTAGGCCATCAGAAAGAACAACAACTCCATCACCATCATCAACCCTCTCTCAGTCCGCCCTGTTCACCGCTACTTCCACCATATGCAGCTCTCAAGTCCAGCTCACCCTCCCAGACACTATGAGTAGGTCAAGAAAGTACTCAGTCTCTCATCCACGTACACTGGGTTTGAACGCCCACATTGCCAAACTAATCTCGTTTGAGATGATGCCCTTTCGGTTGGTGGAAAGCACAGCTTTCCGCGAACTCATGGCCTATGCAGTACCACGCTATGACCTACCCAGTCGCCACTTCTTCTCTCGCAAAGCCATCCCAGCCCTCCACCATCACGTGAAAGACCGCATTGTCCATGCACTCAAGCAGTCAGTGAGCGGAAAGGTGCACCACACAACTGATGCATGGTCCAGTCGGCATGGCCAGGGCCGTTACGTGTCCATCACTGCGCACTGGGTTAATGTGGTGGATGCAGGGTCCACAGGGGACAGTGGTGGTGGGACAGTGCTGCCTAGCCCACGGTATAGGAAACAGTTGGCTGTAGGCGTTCGACCCTCCTCCTCCAGAAGCGAAAGCTCGTCCACAGAGCGCAGTCGTACGAGCACTCCATCTGCAGCTGCCACTGTTGCACATGATGTGTCCCCCTATCGAGCAGCTAGTGGAAAGCGTCAGCAGGCTGTGTTGCAGATGATGTGTTTGGGCAACAGACACACCGCCGAGGTGCTGGCCGAGTACTTGAAGCGACAAACTGAGTCATGGCTGGGCAGTGTACATCTTGAGGCAGGCAAGGTAGTTAGTGATAACGGCCATAATTTTGTGGCAGCCATAGCCCTTTCAAAACTCAGCCACATACCTTGCTTGGCTCACACCTTGAACCTGGTGGTGCAGTGCTTCCTCAAAAATTATCCGGAGTTAACAGCCCTGCTCCAGAAGGTGCGAAGACTGTGCGCGCACATCCGCCGGTCGCCTGTACACTCCGTTCGTATGCAGAAGCTGCAGCGATTGCTCCACCTTCCCAACCACCGCCTCATTATCGACATTGCAACAAGGTGGAACTCCACCCTGCACATGGTGGAGCGGCTGTGCGAGCAGAGGCAGGCCATAATGCATTTGTGGGAGGATACACGGCCAGGCACTTTGAGAGCAGACATGGAGTTGACAGGTGTGCAGTGGTCGAAGCTGAAAGACCTCTGTAAAGTCCTTCAGTGTTTTGAGGAATGCACACGGCTGGTAAGTGCAGACGACGCCATCCTAAGCATGAGCATCCCACTTATGCGTCTGCTCATGCAAACTTTGACGCACCTTAGGGAGCAGGCGTCTGCAGCCAATGTTGATGAGGAAGAGGAGGAGGGAATCCTTGATGACATTCAGCCATTGTCTGCTCAGGGACCTCTCCTGGACGAGGTGGAGGAAGAAGAGGAGGAGGAGGATGATGGGGATGATTACTTAGGGGAGGAGGATGCATCTCGTGGGGCAAGTGAAAATGTTGGCGTGGCAAGGTCTGGTACAGGGTTTGTGCGTGACTGGAGGGATGTGGATTTGCCAGAAAGTGCTCCTCCAACCAGCACTCGCAGTGCATCATTGACACCGGGAACATTGGCCCACATGTCAGATTATGCCTTGCAGATCCTAAAAAGGGACCCCCGCATTGCCAAAATGATGAACGATGACGACTACTGGTTGGCCAGCATCCTGGATCCACGCTATAAAGGCAAATTACAAAACATCATGCCACAGGAGAACCTTGACCTAATATTGGCTAATAAACAAGCAACTCTGGTAAATCGGTTGCTTGAGGCATTCCCAGCACACAGCAGCGGTGATGGTTCTCACACGAGCCGTACGGGCCGGGGGCAGCTTGGCAGAGGTGTTCGTGGTGCACACAGCAGAAGTGGCGTTGGAGACAGGGGTTTCATGACAATGTTGTGGACTGATTTTTCAAATACCGCTCACACAACTGGTAATACTGCATCGATGGAAAGTGACAGGAGACAGCAGTTGTCAACTATGGTTACAAACTACTTTTCCTCCCATATCGATGTTCTCCCACACAGGTCATTCCCCTTTGACTATTGGGCCGCTAAACTGGACACCTGGCCTGAATTGGCCCAATATGCCTTACAGGAGCTCGCTTGCCCAGCTGCAAGTGTGCTATCGGAAAGAGTCTTCAGTGCAGCTGGATCAATCCTGACAGAAAAAAGGACCAGTCTGTCAACCCAAAATGTGGATGATCTAACCTTCATTAAAATGAACCATGCATGGGTTTCCAAGGATTTTGTCCCACCTTCCCCTGATGACACATAGGGTGACAGAAAAATGGCTTGCTTTGGTCCACCTCTTCCTGGGACTTCACCTATTTCGCGTTTTGCATCAGCTGAATGTCCAACATCAACATATGCCACTTTCTAAAACTCCCTAACTGTGCTGCCTCCCCCCCCCCATGGCCGGGGTCACCACCTAGCGCACGACACTGTGCGAGTGCCGTTGCCCTGGACAGGTGGGTAGGCCGACTCTTGGGCGTGGGCACTGGCACAGGGTCCCTCATAGTGCAATCAAGTGTCTCTGACGGTGGTGGTGCACACCCGCCGTCAGACACACCGCTGTACTATGAGGGGCCCAGTGCCAGTACCGACGCCCACGAGTGGGCCCCCCTTGCTTGGGCAGGGCCCCAGCATTTGCAATCTTTACCTCTCCCTGCTCCTCCGCTGTGTAATCTGGGCCGTCAAATCCATACTGTGCCTGACACCGTCTGAGCCTGCCTCCTGATGTATAGACATATATTTTGAATGTGTACACTATGCTATCCATACATGTTATCCGGGGATACGGTACCCTTTCTCACCTTTGTGCAATCACCTGCAAGCCATACTGGGCCTAACACCGTCTGAGCCTGCCTCCTGATGTATAGACATATATTTTGAATGTGTACGCTATCCATACATGTTATCCGGGGATACGGTACCCTTTCTCACCTTTGTGCAATCACCTGCAAGCCATACTGGGCCTAACACCGTCTGAGCCTGCCTCCTGATGTATAGACATATATTTTGAATGTGTACACTATCCTTACTTGTTATCCGGGGATACGGTACCCTTTCTCACCTTTGTGCAATCACCTGCAAGCCATACTGGGCCTAACACCGTCTGAGCCTGCCTCCTGATGTATAGACATATATTTTGAATGTGTACGCTATCCATACATATTATCCGGGGATACGGTACCCTTTCTCACCTTTGTGCAATCACCTGCAAGCCATACTGGGCCTAACACCGTCTGAGCCTGCCTCCTGATGTATAGACATATATTTTGAATGTGTACACTATCCTTACTTGTTATCCGGGGATACGGTACCCTTTCTCACCTTTGTGCAATCACCTGCAAGCCATACTGGGCCTAACACCGTCTGAGCCTGCCTCCTGATGTATAGACATATATTTTGAATGTGTACGCTATCCTTACTTGTTATCCGGGGATACGGTACCCTTTCTCACCTTTGTGCAATCACCTGCAAGCCATACTGGGCCTAACACCGTCTGAGCCTGCCTCCTGATGTATAGACATATATTTTGAATGTGTACGCTATCCATACATGTTATCCGGGGATACGCTACCCTTTCTCACCTTTGTGCAATCACGTGTAATCCATACTGGGCCTGAGAACGGCTGGCGAGCTGTTAAGCAAGCTACAGCACCTGTGGTTTGCACACGTAAGTTTTTCATTTTTTCAGGAATGACGGTTAGGCCTAATTCCGGAACTGCGGTTGACCTGCACTTACTGGGAAATCAGCGTTCGCGGGTAATAATTGTAATCACAGATCCCCATCACTAACGTTGTTCAGCGGGTTATCTTCACCTGTAAGCGACAAACGCTGGCCTTTTCAGTGTAGCGCACATGCAGCCACGGACATGTAAGGGCATGACACACCAGTTATTGGCCAATCTCATGTGCCAGAGCCTCACGTGTCCCTCTAGTAAGCCGGACTCGGACCGCGGGGCATGACGGAGTCTCGTTCGTTAACGGAATTAAGCTTGCAATCTGTGCATCTTTTCTGTAGCTTGCATGGTTGAGGTTTCCAAGGTGGAGTCGAATTAAACCGTAGGCTCCACTCCTGGTGGTGCCCTTCTGGACATTCCTTTAAGGTTCAGCTTTGCAACCATACTGCCCACGTAAAACAAACACTTTGCCTTCATGAACGCTGTTTGGAGGGTCATGACTCGTGGGAATAACGCCGCCCAATCAGTTAACCTGCTAGAGAGATCCTTCGTTGCTCCCAAGCATGACATCACACTCCCTAGGAGGAAGGTAATGCCACTGTGGCGACCGTACTCCTGGGGGCGACACAAGTGCACTGATGCCCAGCCACTGCTCGATGAATCTGCTGGTACATTGACCCAGACCACTACATTCCCCTCGCACGCTACACGGCCTGAATCTGACCCTGATGAAACTCAGGTTACCCTTCCCATATACAGTTCCATCTTACACGGTGACAAAGAGGAAGCTGCAGATGAAAGTGCAGGTTCGGCCCACCCGCCATCAGACACACCACCGTACTATCAGGGGCCCTGTGCCAGTGCCGTCGCCAACGAGTGGGCCCCCCCTGCTTGCTCAGGATCACAGCACTTGCAAGGTTGAAATACTGTGCAGTGAGATGGAAGATCGGGACGACGAGGATTCCAGACTAGTACAGGGATTCCCTAGCGAGGAGACTTATTTGATTGTTTTCAATGTTGGGACAGCAATTTTTGGGGAGCACTATACTCTGGAGAATGATAGATGGGGCCCACCATACACTGGAACATTCCAAAGGTGGACATCAGACACTGGAGCAGCATTTACAGGGCCCTTTATACACTAGAGCATTAGAAATGGGGCCCATTATGTTTGGAGCATTATTTGGGCCCATAACACAGTGGAGCTTCATCCATGGGGACCAACATATACTGTAGCATTATGTGGAGCTCATCATATACTGTTTCAAACATTATATGGGACCAATGATTCTGTATGGAGAAATAGATGGGCCTCGTCACGAGATGTAAAAAGTGAAGTATTTTTCATTGTACTATACCGCTATTTCTCTGCCGTATCGGAGCATGATGAGTTGTGGTATGTGTTAAAGGGGCGCTCTTTCGCCCAGGGCACATGAAAACCTGGAGCCAGCCCTCCCCCCCCACAACTTTAGCCAAATAACCCCCATTTTTCAGTGCGTAACTTGTATTATGAAGTTAATTAAGGTTGACAAGCTTAAGTAAGAAGAATTTATGCTTTTGGCATTCAAATGGGCACTGTAGGTGTGTTTCCTGTCCTCCTCTCACTGCCGACTTTTATTCCCCATTGACTTACATTGGGTTTCGTGTTTCGGGACGACCCCGACTTTTCCCTATAATCGGACGATCTTGCTCGACCCGACTTTTGGAAAAGTCGGGTTTCACAAAACGAAACTCGACCCTAAAAAAACAAAAGTCGCTCAACTCTAATACTGACCAAATACTGCTCGTGTGAACGTGGCAGCTTGTACAGATAAAGGAGGGTGCAAAGGTTACTTTGTATTGGGCTGCAATAGTTAGAAGTACTATTACAAGCTTTTGTGCAATAACTTTGACTAAGATAGATGCAGCCATCTCTTCTTATTACCTACTGTAATAGCCAGAGGGGGTTACATTACAGGCAAATTGATCATGGAACATCCAGCTGATCCCTGCTGCAGAATTCATAGAAATGTGATGTAATATGGATATGACACCACAATATCTGATAAGACACAAGATATCCTGACTTGTTACAGTTATTGGGTATATTTAGAATATTGTCAGGTCGGATTCTATTTTGCTTATTGTACTTTGTATTTCACTTTCCATTTACGTTTGTACTTTGCTGCCTTTGGGCACATACATCTTGTGTAATCACTTTCAATTCTCAGTAGCATGGGGAAGTGATTGATCAGCTAATATTTTCTATGGTCCTACATTATGTGTGCTCTTTTTATACTAGCATTTTGCAGATTTTTATGATTTTTTTTAATTTTTTAGCTCAGACAAGCTGCTGCCATAGACCTCTCGGGGGAAGGGCAAATAATTATGCTTGCAAGTGTTTACCATGCCAATCTTGCTCTCTCTCCCAATATCTGCTGACGGGATTGCTCCCATGCACATTACATTGATGGTCTGTCCTTCTTAAATCTACACTGCATTTATATTTCCACTTGCTCAAAAAATTGAGTTAAATACCACTGAAAAAATCAGTTTGATTATGGTAATGACATTTGAGAAAATCCCTGAGCAATCCTGATACTTTTTTTTTGTTTTTCACTGCATCGCTCCACTGCAGAGATATTCACTTCTGTTGCTTTAGGAGCGCAGTATGTGAAATCTCAGCTTGAGCTCAACTGAGTGTTTCTCCATAGTCTTTTCTTGGGGCTTGTGTTTTCACCTCTTCCGCCCAATGTACTAGCCAATCACCATGTACTAGCAGCGTAGCAGTCTCAGATACCACTGAGCTATGATTGGAAGAATTTGGAAGGGAGGGGTGAAAGCGCATGTCCCCAGAGAAGGAGATGCCCTTTTGGACCGCAAGCAAAAATTTCACATGATGCGTGCCGAAATCAACATATATAAATATTACCGCAATACAGTAACATCATGCAAAAAAGAAATGAGCGGCAGAATCAGTAGAGCTGAGGGAATTTTACAAGCTATTTCAATCAAATTTTTTTTAAGCAAGTGAAAACTCTTTTGTAAAGGGGTTCACCACCATTTTTTCTCTAAAACCATGTCTAGCGCAGTTTACAAAAATGGAATGAGGCCTACAAAAGGCTAAGTTATAGTCCCTGATCATAAATATGTCCTAACAAAGAAGAGTTAGGGTATGTGCACACGTTGCAGATTAGCCTGCGGAATTTTCTGCAGAGAATCCGCATGTCTTAGCAGAAAACGCAGGGCAAAATGCTTGCGGTTTTCATGTGGAATTTATGCGGATTTCTTGCGGATTTTAATGCGTTTTTGCTGTGTGGAATTGTCTGATGGTAGAGAGAGAGATGTGCCAGATTGAAAACGCGGCTGGGGATCCACAAAAAGAATTGACATTCTTAATTTACCATTCACTAACATTGGCTGTACATTACACTGCGGATTTGATGCAATTCCACGCTTCCAAAAATGCTGCGGATCTGCATCAAAATCCGCATCTTGTGCACATAGCCTTAAAAAGAATAGAAAATCAATAAAATAGGTAAGCAGGCTAACCTGCTCCAATACCATCTGTAATTAGGACTCTGGACTGCATATACTCAGTAAAGGTACAGAAACTACAACCGCTGTGTCTTGTCTGTTCCCTACGCTTTTGGCACTGCTACATCCCCGTGCCAGCTACATCTACACTGCCCTGGGACTACAGCTCCACCTGTGAGGAGCTTTACCATCTAAGGCCTGTTTCACACTTCCGTTTTTTCAAATCCGTCAAAATCCGTTGTTTTCCGTAAAAAAACGGATCCGCCATTTTTTGCAGGATCCGTTTTTTTTGTCCCATAGACTTCCATTACGGTTACCGCGGATCCGTCAAAAAAAACGGATCCGTTTTTAAAAAACGGATCCGTTTGCATCAGTTTCCGTCAAAAAAACGGAAACGGATCCGTTTGGCGGACACAAAAACGGAAGTGTGAAACAGGCCTAAGCTGCACATACTATCAGTCCCAGCGGATCTGATAGTATGCCCTGACCAGTTGAAAGAAAAAGCGGGAGGAGCAGATAACATCCCACCTACAGAGGAAGAAAAGACAGTCAGTACCGTGCTGGGAGAGTTCCCTGCGAATTGGACTAGAGTTAATGATGCAATCGTGGTGCCAGTGTTGTTATTCCCCCAAGTGGTAGCACTGGAAGATGGAACTCAAGAAAATCCTGAGAATCAGGAAAATCAGGCAGCAGTTGCCACACCAGCAGTGGAGCCAGAGAACCCTCGCCCTGCCAGTGGTGAACCTGTTATGCCCCTGGTGAGTCAGTAGGAGAATGCTACCTAGTTTGCCTACACTAGGGTTACGCAGATCCACTCGCACCACACAAGGCATACTACCAGATATCGCATATAGCAAAATAGATGTAAATGTTGAAATTATGTAAATATGTAACTGTTTTTCAAGCTTTTGTGCCTATAGATAACCTGTAAGAGTTTCCTTTGGAGTTTGTTTTATGGACACTGAACCATAGACCTTGTGTGTGGTCAAAAACTTTTACCATTTGCCCAGGGATGGACCATGGACATTGATGCTGGACTTATCATCATAGGACCATTTTGGAGCTCTTGGTTTTTGTACATTTTTACCTTTTTCAAATCTTGTACAATTATTGTTGTTTAAATGTTTATATGTTGTTTTTCATGTTTTTGTTGAGCCCAGGAGTGCTGACTTGCACTAGGGGTGAATGTGGCACCCCCAGGAGTACGGTCGCCACACTGGCTTTGCCTTCCTCCAGGGGATGGTAATGCCAGGCTTGGAAGCAGTGATCGGTCTCTCCAGCAGTTAACCTAATGCATGCAACACAGTGCCACTCCGGGCCAGCAGGGGGAACTCTGAACCAGGATTCTGGAAAGGGGTGTCCTCTGAGGGCCAGGAGGAAAAGAGATCAGATAGTCTGCGGAGGGTGAAGTGTGCAGATGGGAGATGGGAAGCTGAGAGGTTGAGCTGCAGAAGGCGAGCTCCCTCAGCTTGAGAGCGCACAGAACTGGAGCCTGGTCTCCACGGTGGTACGGATACTGACGGTCCTACCACAGATACCAGAGGAGTAGGAGGCTGTAAATGCCCTGCTCCCAGCAAAGACTTGGGACACAACAGCAATTGAATAGAGAGCCAGGATTCAGGAGAGGAGTCCCCGAGAGAGGCTACAGCTGTCTGTTATACAAGTAAAGTTCTAGGAACATCTGAAGAGAGGCATTTCTGAGTAACTAATTACTGGAGTGCTTCACACTACAAAGCGCTAGGAAGGAGACTGCACAGCCCTTCTGCTGAGAGAGAATCCTGATCTGCTTCCAGGCTAACCTGCTCCAATACCATCTGTAATCAGGACTCTGGACTGCATATACTCAGTAAAGGTAAAGAAACTGAGGTGCCAGCTACATCTACACTGCCCTGGGACTACAGCTCCACCTGTGGGGAGCTTTACCATCTAAGCTGCACATACCATCAGTCCCAGCGGATCTGTGTGCAGCGTTGGCCTAACACCATATTTGCCAAACACCACGGGTGGCGTCACGAACTATCCTACCATTAACTACATCTCCCCATTGCTTGGGCACCCAGGGCCACGGACCGGGTCACCGCTGCTGTGACACATCCCCCTGACACTGCCCCAGTACCGAGTACCCCACAGCCCTGGGAGGGCGACCCACTCAGAAATGAATTCCTGCTCTTTTTTACTCTGAGTAATCAAACAGAAGCAGCAAGAAGCATTGAGGACAACACACAGGAGAGGTGAGCAGTGTAGCTGTTAATCCAGCACTGGTGTGAGCTAAATCACTAGAGAAGCTGCAGCACATATTTCTTCTTTGTCTGTGGCTCATTCTCAAGCTCAGACTAGCCCCAAGTTGGTCCCCTGTGCAACTAACTAGAATTTTATTACAGTGTCTTGCAAAAGTTTTTGCTACCTCACAACCCGGAATTTCACGTTGTTTTTTTTTTTGGACGGTTTGCATCAGTTCATGAAAAAAACCAAAGCTATAACTGTGAAGATTTGGTTTACTTTTTATTGTGAAGCAAACAATAGGACAAAATAACTGTAAAATTAAGTGTGCATAACTATGAACCCCCTGAAGTCAGTACTTTGTAAAGTCTCTTTTTGTGGCAATTACAGCTGCATGTAATTTTGGATAAGACTCTATGAGCTTTTCACATCTTGTCACTGGGATTTTTGCCCATTCTTCAATGCAAAAACTGCTCCAGCACCATCAAGTTAGATGGCTTCCTCTGCTGAACAGTAATCTTCATGTCTGAACACAGATTCCCAATTTGATTAGAGTCTGGGCTTTGACTAGGCCACTCCAAAATATTCACACATTTCCCCTTAAACCACTAGAGAGTTGCTTTAGCAATATGCTTTGGGTCATTGGCTTGCTGGAAGATGAATCTCCGTCCCAGTCTCAAATTGCTGACAGACTGAAACAGGTTTTGCTAAAGAATATCCAGCTTCCCTTCAACTCAGGCCACTTTCCCTGTCCCCGCTGCCAAAAAACATTCCTACCAGCATGATGCTGCCACTGCCATGTTTCACTGTGGGGATGGTGTTTTTGAGGTGATTTGCTGTGTTGGTTTGGCACCACACATATCGTTGACCTTGGTGCTCAAAAAGTTCAATTTTTGTCTCATCTCGCCATAGCAACTTCCTCCATACATCTGGGGAGTCTCCCACGTTTTTTAGCAAACTCAAAATGAGCCTTACAATTTTTGTGCATAAGTAAAGGCTTTTTTTGCCCACTCTGCAATAAAGACCACCTTTCTGGAGTGCACTGCTTATGGTGGTCATATGGAAAGATACTCCAGTATCTGCTTGGGAACTCTGCATCTCCTTCACGATTACCTTTGGTCTCTGTACTGCCTTTCTGATTAATGCCCTCCTTGCCTGGGCTGATAGTTTTGGTGGGTGACCCTCTCTTGGCAGGTTTGTTGGGGTATCATGTTCTTTCCATTTGACTGTGATGGATTTGATAATGCTTCTGGTCATCATCAGAGATTGTAATCTTTTTTAGAACCCAACCCTGATTTGTACATATCAACAATTTTGTCCTTGTCTTGTTTGAAGATCTCCTTGGTCTTCATGGTGTTTGGATAGTGGCGCCTCTTGCTTAATGGCGTTGCATAATCTGTGGCATTCCAGAAAAGGTGTACATACACTGACAGACCATGTGACACTTAGATTGCACACAGGTGGACTTCTTTTCACTGAGCAAATGACTTAAGAAAATTAATTGCTTGCGTCAGAAATGTTTAGGGACTTCATAGCAAAAAGGGGGATTGCATGCCAATTTTTAGCTATTTGATCCCATAAATTTAATTTATGGCTATATTTTTCTCATTTCACCAACTTAGACTATTTAGTGCTGATGCTTCACACACAAATCAGATTCCAAAAATATTTAAACACCGGTTGTAATGTGACAAAATAGGGAAAAAGCCAAGAGGGTGAAATTCTTTCAGGCCACTGTATATATAACCATTTGTAAATTTGTGAATGAGGCTAATATTTGCTTGTAGTTGAACAGGGGACCCAGAGTCAATGTTGTTGGTAAGTACTTGGAACCCCAGTCCGACAAAGCTCATGCTGTTACGATGGTATTGGTTCTATGGTGGGCTAACCAGGTTCCTAAAACTAGTGTTTCCCTGTCTCTCGAATAACTCCTGAAGGTGTATTTCCACCCCTATCTGTCCCCTCTCTTACCCAGGGTAGTGGAAGCTGAAGTGTATAGGACCATACTAACTAGACAAAGAAGGGAAGAAGGATAGTGTTAGGCTGGCGGAACGCACCAAATAATAAAATAATAATAATGAGGTGCGTTCGCAGCCTGGGGTCCACCGTGCAGAGATGTTAAACAGAAGCTAATGTGAACAATGGCGGAGCGGAACTTGCTAGCAAACACTGTGAGCACGTCGCGTTAAAACGTCACTCGGTGTGAACTAAGTGCAAAGTACCTGGCTCTGTTGCCCCACAGAGCGGTACAACAACTGAGTGCACTAACAGCTATGCCCTGTTAAACGTCACAGGTGCATAGAGGCTATGACGCTAGATGAGGTCCCTATAGCTATCCCCCCAGGGAGACTAGACTGGTGGTTGAACTCGCTCTGTTACATGGTTTATGCTGAAGGCACATGCGACTTAGGACGCCCGGTGCAAATACTGAGTCAAGCGGGGTTCCCACCCTACACTGCCTATCTAGACACACACTCGCTGTGCTAGTAACGGCACACGTGCACACAGGGAGGTAAAATATCCACCAACACACCATACATATAAGAGGCTATACTAGCGCATGGCCGTGCGGCCATGCGGCTCTTTTATAGCAGCGTCCTTCTGGGACCTTGCCAGTAGTGGACCAATCAGAGCAGGAACGGGACCTGCGCATGTGACCCCCAACCTCCAATGAGAGGTCGTCCCACGGGCATGCTCAGTAGGAAAAATACAGGACTTAGTCCCTGGAGCGTTTGCTTGCTGCAGACTCAATCATGGTGTTACCGCAGAGCCTGAAGGAGCAACCAGACGCCTAGCATTAGCCTGGGCAAGACACCTGGACCGACGTCTTTGCTGAGCAGGAATCTCTGCGGCCGTAGAGGAATAGGAGACCGCAGAGGACATGGCTTGAGATTCCCCGTGCAGTGGGGGAAACTCGACACCTAACAGATAGGGTTAAATGTAATACAAACCATACAAAATACACACACGAAACAACAGAGTGGAACACAATGGAGTTTAAGGAAGGAGAAACCAAATAGGAGAGGATGAGAATGTGCACACAGACAAAACTCCAAGCAACAATCTCCAAAGGACACCTCCAACCTCAAACTACCCCTCCTACTCCAAAACCAGGAAGTAAGAACTAGCACTGGCAATCAATAGGTGCCACAAGTGAGCATATATAGCAGAGGGGAGTGGCCAATACTGAACAGCTGAAACAATCCAAGTAGGAAAAGTCCAGGAGAGCAACTGAACAGATTAACCCTTGCAATGCTAGCAAGGAAAAAACAGCTGTCACAACTCTGTTTTCGGGTGTGCCGGGACCAGAGGCTCCTTCCCTGTCCCTAACGCTATAGGGTGCCCTAGCTCGCCCTGCTCCCCAGATAACTTCTGATGGTGAAGATGCCGGGACAACGTACCTTGCCTTAGCTCCTGATTCCGCCCTCAGTCTGTATCCTTCTCTTATCCAGAGAAGAGGGGAGTAGTATACCATAATACACCAAACCAGACTAACAAGGTAGTACGAACAGGTGTAACGAAAAAATACCAAATAAACTCATAAATGTAACACAAGAATGCACTGGGGAGTGGAGGATGGGGTTTAACCAATGTAGGAGAACAAGGGGAATTATCACACACACAAAACCTAGCAACAGTCACAGATAAATCTACCATACGCCTTTCTCCAATAATAACCACTAACAACCTCCAGGGATGCAGCAAAAGCTAGCTCTGACAATGAGTGCTAGTCAGGACCCAAATTATATAGGAGATGGGAGTGGTTAACAGAGCACAGCTGAAAGCCTTAGCTTAACAGAGCAGATTAACCCCTGCACCGCCAAAACAAATTTACACCATTTAATAAGAAGGTGAAATGCTTCTAATCAGTGCAGGAGTAGGAGAAATGAGACGCTGCGATCTTCTGGCTTCTTTCTGTTGCGGTCAACCTGTGACACCACCACAGTTTAACATGATGGTGAACTATTTCTAACCAAGGCAAGAGTACGTGAAACCAGATGCTACGGTCTTCTGGTTCATCTCTGTTGCAGTATTCCCCTGACACTTTGCTTCCCCTTTAGGCCTCATTCACACATCAGTATTTTTGATCAGTATTTCCTCAGTATTCGTATGCCAAAAGCAGGAGTGTCTCCAAAACACAGAACAGGTGTCAGTCTTTCAATCATAGTTTTTCTATGTAAGGTCCACTCCTGGTTTTGGCATACAAACACTGATGAAAAATACTGACCAAATACTGATGTGTGAATGAGGCCTTACATAGAGTTTAATAGGCTATGTACAACTCACCTCACTGTGCTGGGAGCTCATCTTGCTTTGAAAAAGAAGGACTTGAGCTATTTTTTCAGCATGGACAATGAGCTAATGATGTAAGGGGAGAGGAAGAAATAGCTTATATGTTGAGAAAGAAGTAGTTTATCTGCTGAGATATATTAAATCAAATCACACTAATCTTAATTACCGGTATTTTACCGCCTTAGAATATAGAGAGTTTCCAGCAATATTTAAAAAAAAAAAAAGAAAAGTTACAATTTATTGATACAATTAATTTTAAAAAATATACATAGAATTAAAAAAAAGGAAAAGGGAGACTAAAAACCAGGGTGGGAATAGACCTCCAAAATTAAGATGTGTATAAATCAACAGTAAGACTGCGCCTCTAGTGCATTATAAGATAAAGCTCATATCGGCTTAATGCCAAAGAATCCTAGAATGATTGACATTATTTGCCATAACCAAAAAGTCTTCAAAAAAAACCCCATCACTAATGCCAGAGAATAAAGTTCTGTCCATGTAAAACAAATCACTATTTCATCCCAGACTCCAAAAAAGTGCAAAGTGCAAAAAATGCGTAGTGCAAATAATGGTTAGTGCAAACAGAGGGAGTCAAGTTTTAATGAAATTTATCACGGGCAGCCTATAATACTGGCACACATGATTGTTCAAATGTAATTTTAGTATCAAGGAAAATAAATAGTAAGGCAGAAGACTACATGACCTGAGAGTGTTGGAAATAAATGGCACCAGGAGGCAAGGACAGCCACACATCCCCAACCCCAACGCTGTTTCGCCATAGCTTCTTCCGGGGGGGTGGATACTGCTGAGGTATACTGCAAACTTTCTTATAATCGCATGTTCTATTGATTTATGCAAAGCTTGTGAAATTACAAACTATTTTAATTTGTCTTGAGCACCCAGAAAAACTAAAACAAATGCAAAGATGAAGTTCATTATATTAAGAGATTTGCAAACCCAACCTCAAAGTATGAGAGGCAGCGAAAGTGCTAGCATAACATTACAAGGTATACAGATGATGCATATTTACTACAACATGGCATTTGCACAAATGGAATAAAACTAATTAGTACAAGTCTAGGCAGTAACTAACGGTATAACATCACTTAGCCTCACAAAGCACTTGAAGATTACCTCAATTAGGGCAAATAGGCTTTCATGGTACAAGGTAAAAATAGAATCTGCTTCTCTGGCACATAAGCCGAATTCTCATGTGGAAACCTCAGACGCTCTAATAGTACGTGAGCTGCACCTGCCTCACTGAGGAAACTGTTGTGACTGAGATTACAGTGAATCGCAGCATTATATTGCATCCCATACATCACAGTATACAGTCAGTTATATTACTATCATTGCAAGCAAACATCCAATTAAAGCATACACATTTGACCGCTTTAGCAGAATTTGGGAAAGGGTTCCCTTACTTTTGGGAAAGTAAAGCAGAAATAACACACACATAACTGGTATACACACAGATACATTACATATACCATAGACAAATCACACTATACCAATGCATAGTATATATGTACAGTGGCATGTAAAAGTTTGGGCAACTTTATCAATACACAAGAAACTAGCACATGACAACATAAAACACTCATCCGAACACTATGTATGTACAACATACATCTCTATTTAACACACAGATCACCACAAGCGCACAAACATACAGTAGACATACAATAAGAGCAGCACTACTTACATGCTATAAGTGAAAACACAGAAGGGGGTCAAAAGGAGCACAAGCTGCATCTACAGACCTGGTGGCAGGAGTGGATGAGGTCTGGATCTGTGCCAGCTTGGTTCCTGCATACTATTATATAAATGTTTACATGTTATTAGCCACAAGCATGTGAATGATTAGAAAGCACCAGAAGAACTTATTCCCAACGTTATGCCCCTATATGTCTGCCATTCAGTCCCACTGAAAAAACAAAACAACTTTTATATGCCACTGCCAGTAATTGACAGCGCAGCTAAAAGGTTAAACAGCAGGACCTGAATCTAGCTCTGGACCCAGCTGTTTAACCATTTAGCTGCTGCTGTTAATTACTGGCAGTGGCATATAAAAGTTTTGGGGGTTCTTTTCAATGGGAATCAATGGCAGATATAATAATAATAATAATAATAATAATAATAATAATAATAAATCTTTATTTATATAGCGCCAACATATTCCGCAGCGCTTTACAGTTTAACAGTTTCAAAACACAAGTCATAAGTAACAACGTTAACAATACAGTAATTAAAGTAAAATAAGACGACCCTGCTCATGAGAGCTTACAATCTACAATGAGGTGGGGGAGATACAAAGTACAGGTGTGTATTTACAATGATGGTCCAGCCATCTTGAGAAGGTGGGGGACAGAGATAGTGAGTGGGCTACATACTCACACTTGCACATAAAATTACTTTGATTAGTGAAAGTGATAGGCTGCTCTGAATAGATGTGTTTTGAGAGAGCGCCTAAAACTGTGCAAATTGTGGATAGTCCTAATTTCTTGGGGCAGAGCATTCCAGAGGATAGGCGCAGCGCGGGACAAGTCTTGGAGTCGGGAGTGGGAGGTGTGGATTAGTGCAGAGGTTAGTCGAAAGTCTTTTGCAGAGCGTAGCGGTCAGCTAGGCCGATAGACAGAAATGAGGGAGGAGATGTAGGGGGGTGCCGCAATGTGGAGAGCTTTGTGGGTGAGAACAGAAGTACTTTGAATTGGACCCTATAATGAATGGGCAGCCAATGTAAGGACTGGCGAAGAGCGGACGCGCCCGAATACCGATTAGCCAGGTAGATGACCCTGGCTGCTGCATTAAGTATGGACTGGAGAGGGGAAAGTCGAGTAGCGGGGAGGCCTATTAATAGGGCATTGCAGTAGTCCAGGCGGGAGTGGATCAATGCAACAGTGAGGGTTTTTGTTGTTTCCATGGTGAGAAAAGGGCGAATTCTGGAGATGTTCTTTAGGTGTAGGCGGCAAGAGCAGGCAAGACATTGTATATGGGATGTGAAGGAGAGGTTGGTGTCAAACATAACACCCAGACACCTGCTGCCGGGGTGTTATTATGGTGCCACCCACGGAGAGGGAAATGTCAGATTTAGGGAGGTTAGTAGATGGCGGGAGCAGAAGTTCAGTTTTTGAGAGGTTAAGTTCCTGATAGAGAGCGGACATGATGTTGAAGACTGCGGACAGACAGTCACTGGCGTTCTGTAGTACAGCGGGGGTAAGGTCAGGGGATGACGTATATAGTTGTGTATCATCAGCATAAAGATGGTACTGAAAACCAAATCTGCTGATGGTCTGTCCAATTGGGGCCGTGTAGAGAGAGAAGAGAAGGGGGCCAAGGACTGAGCCCTGAGGTACCCCGACAGCGAGAGGAAGAGGAGATGACGTGGAGCCAGCGAACAAAACACTGAAAGAGCGGTCAGAGAGATAGGAAGAGAACCAGGAGAGAGCGATGTC
Source organism: Dendrobates tinctorius (assembly GCF_039654945.1). Taxonomy (NCBI): domain Eukaryota; kingdom Metazoa; phylum Chordata; class Amphibia; order Anura; family Dendrobatidae; genus Dendrobates; species Dendrobates tinctorius. The sequence continues at coordinate 36,798,538 of NW_027361676.1, read as the reverse complement.
CTTAATGCCTAGTGACTGGAGCCTATGGAGTAGGAGACGGTGGTCAACAGTGTCGAAAGGTCGAGAAGAATGAGCAGAGAGTGTTCACCGTTACGTTTTGCTGTCAGAAGGTCATTGGTCACTTTGATGAGTGCAGTTTCAGTCGAATGTAGGGGTCGGAAGCCAGACTGTGAAGGGTCTAGGAGGGAGTGAGTGGAGAGGTAACAGGTAAGGCGGCAGTAGACTAGGCGCTCCAAGAGTTTAGAGATGAAGGGGAGATTGGAGACTGGTCTGTAGTTGTTTGTGCAGGATGGGTCGAGAGCAGGTTTCTTTAATAATGGAGTAATGATAGAGTGTTTGAAGGAGGATGGGAAAATGCCTGAGGAGAGGGAGAGATTAAAGATTGTAGTTAGGGGAGTTGTGATGACTGGAGAGAGAGACTGGAGGAGTTGTGAGGGAATGGGGTCGGTAGTGCATGTAGTTGGCCGAGAAGAAGAGAGGAGTCTGGAGACTTCTTCTTCTGTGATGGGATCAAATGTGGAAAGTGAGCCAGGGGAAATGCAGGTAGGAATGGGAGTCACAGCACTTGGTGGTTGGGAGCGGATTTCCTGACGGATATTATCTATTTTCTCTATAAAATGGGAGGCCAGGTCATTTGCACAAATGTCTGAGATAGGAGCTTGTGCTTTTGGCCTGAGGAGGGAGTGAAAGGTGTCAAACAGTTTCTTGGGGTTGTTGGCTAGTGAGGAGATCAGGGTGTTGAAGTAGGTCTGTTTGGCGAGGTGAAGGGCAGAGTTGTAGGTTCTTAGCATAAATTTGAAGTGGATGAAGTCTTCTGGTGTGCGGGTTTTTCTCCATCGGCGTTCAGCACTCCTAGAGCATCTTTGGAGAAATTGAGTTTGCGATGTGAGCCAGGGCTGTTTTACTCTGTTTGGAGGTTCTAAGGGTGAGGGGCGCTACCTGCTCAAGGGTGGTTGTAAGAGTGTTGTTGTGGTGATGAACAGTCAGATCAGGACAGGAAAAAGAGGAGATTGGGGACAGGGAAGATTGTAGGGAGTCTGAAAGTGTCTGAGGGTTAATGGCTTGTAGATATCTGAATGTGTGATAGGTAGGAGTGTGCTGGGGTGGGCGAGGATTTGTGAGCGTGTCAGAGAGGGGAAGCGGTGAGTTATTTAGGTAGGAGATTGAGCAAAGCCGGACAAAGACCAGGTCAAGGGTGTTACCGTCTTTGTGTGTCACAGAGGTGGAGAGCTGTGAGAGGCCGAGAGAGGTGGTTAGTGATAGAAGCTGGGATGCAGATGTGGAAGTAGGGCTGTTAATGGGGATGTTGAAGTCTCCCAGGATAAGAGTTGGTAGTTCTGATGACATGAAGTGCGGCAGCCAGGCTGAAAAGTGGTCAAGGAAGTGGGTGGGTGAGCCTGGGGGCCGGTATATGACCGCTACTCTGAGGGAGAGGGGACGGAAGAGCCTGATGGTATGGACCTTAAAAGAAGGGAATGAGAGTGATTGAACTGGGGGGATGACCTGGAAAGTGCATTGTGGGGACAGGAGTATGCCGACTCCACCACCAGGTCGGTTTGTGGGTCTCGGGAAATGAGTGAATTATAAGCCACCATAGGAAATGGCAGCAGGAGAGACAGTGTCAGAATCCTGAATCCAGGTTTCAGTGAGGACCAACAGATTAAGAGAGTTGTTCAGAAAGTAGGTATATGTAGGTATAGAAGTACATAACTTTGGGCATTAGTTAGTTTGCCACTTTTTAAACCTTCCCATCATATACATGTGCTAAATTCCATTTATATACAAATATATAAGTTTTTATACATTTATATAAGTGTGCAGTTGCTCGCCGGCATCTGCTGCATTTTGAACTGTCTCGGCCTCTTATCCCGCTCTAAGGTCTCATACTCACATGCAGGAAACTTGAACGAGTCTCGCATGTCAATACCCGACACTGCCGCCGGCACTCGGGATTGGAGCGTTCAGCTGCATAGAAATACATGCAGTGCTGGGTATTGACGTGCGAGACTCGTCCGAGTTTCTCGCATGTATGAGCCATAACATTTGGACTTTGCGTGGACGTACAGGAGTTAATACAGTTTTAACAAAGTTACATGACAGCCAAATCATATACCATCAGGGAGTCTTTCGGAGTATAGTCAGGAGATTAATATTACCCGGCTTTTTGCTAAAATCAACAATACTCTCACTTTTGCTCAATTAACTGTACCTAAAACTGCTGGAAGATGAAAAAACATTTCCATCAAAGAATATTGGCCTACAAACCGCGTACCCATAGATGTGCAGCAAATGCTGATTTTTGGATTATGCTGTGGCTTTTGGTGCAACACTAGTGAGTTTTCTGTGCACCAGTACCTATTGTACAAATTACAGCACCCCGATAGGTGGAACCACACACCACAACACGTCACAGAGCAGGATGTATTACAATGAGTCCAGGTAAAACTATCCAGTAGCCAATGGTCTTACAACTGGCCTGCTGTAAGCTTGAATGAATGAAGCCCAAAAAGGAGTATCCTTTACACATAACATAAGGGAAAAAAGGGCTGTTTTTCTGGTTTTGTGGCCAACTCTATAGAAGTCTATGGGCATATTTGGCATACAGGAAACCCAAGAGTTAGAGGACTAATTTAAGCATACGCCAAACCTAAGGCAAAATTCATAAATACATAAAAGCCTATAAACGCAGCAACAGGTTTTAAAAATGTTACTACCCCGTTTCATGTCCATGGGACTAACTCACATGGGAGTAACAGGATGCCTTTTGCAGAACTCCTATTGAACATCCCCTACTTTGGACATTCCTTTAGGACAACCCCTTATTAAATGGCCCAAAAAGGTGAGAAAAATAAAAAATATGAATACTTTCTCCTCCATAAATTGGATGGAGCAAAATGTGAATTCTGAAACCGATCAACACGTGCTGATTGGCTGCAGCGCTCACATTACACCCCTGTCGGATGTGGATTCTAGCAAGCTGGCGGGGAATGATGCTGAGCTAATTATGGAGGAACGATCTGGGAGGTGAGTATCGATTTTGTCATTATTAATAATGGCTTGCATAGTACTGTATTATTGTGTGCATTATGTCCTGTATACAAAGCCAAAATACCGGGTTCCTACAAAGCGCCATTTATCTCACAAAAGCAACTTCTCAGCTAATTATTCACTCTCACTCAGGATGCAGATGACACCAATGTACCTCCAAGACCAAGTCTTGACCCAGGACAGGAAGTTCTCCATCCTTGGAGGGACTGGTGACACATATGTTTTGGCTTCAGAAGAGGAAGCAAAGTGAACAATTTGACCCTTCCGGGCAACAGGGTAGGAGGAATCCCATATTATCTCCCTGTATGCAGTGCAGTATCGTGCGCACAGCACGTCACTTACACTGAGGCACGAGATGGCAGCTAGCCTTCAGCAAAAGGAAAACCTGACATGCTGTTCCCTTCACCATATTTACATTTCTCATAGATTTGTTATTTTTTTTTAGTCAAATAAACATCAGTCTCTGTGGGTGTTTACACAGTCTGGTAACGATCATGAAGCCTGGAAACCTGTATCTGCTCCACTAAGCATGCAAGTCGAGATATGTGGAACTCCATCAGATTGCAACGCTCACTTCTTTATTGACCTCTAATAAGAAAAGACCTGACAGATTTTAGCATGAGTCCCATCACTCCACTTCTGTCCATAGGTGGTGTGAGCTTACATCACTTCACAGGTTCAGAATTCACTTCATACACTTAATTAGAGCAAAGTTAGCCCACGTGCACACTGTCAGTATTTGGAGAGTTTTTTACCTCCGTATTTGTAAGGCTAAGGCCGGGGTCACACTGGCGAGGAATACGGGAGAGTGAGAGGCGCAAAAAGCACGCATTAGACACGGACCAATGATTTTCAATGGGGTCACTCGCACCAGCCGTATATTTCTCCTCAGTATCCTACGCTCCGTGCCACACGCAGCATGCTGCGATTGTCAGCGTACTACGCCCGTAGTACGCCAATGCAAGTCTATGGGTGCGCAAAAAATACGGATTACACACGGGCCACACATGCGACTTGCGAGAAATACGCACCAGGTGTCTTTTAGCAAAGCCGGCAATTCAGTGCGCTATACAGTAAACTCACACTGACAGGTTTAATAAAGAAATGAAAGAATAGATATAGACACAGAATACATATATATATGCATTCTACCTATTCTTTCGTTTCTGTTAGAAACCCTGTCATTGGGCTCCATTATATGTCCATTTTGCAAGGCGGCGAGAAAATCTCACCATACGGATGCCATACGGATTACATACGGATGCTGACATGTGCAAAATACGCGACCACACCTTGATTACGGATGACATACGGAGCACTGTTTATGGGTCTGTCATCCGTATTACGCATGTAAAATACTGACCATATTTTGCGCAGGTGAGTGTGACCCCGGCCTAAGTGCACACATACCGGAACTCTCGCGGAAATTACCGCGAGAATTCCGGAATTCCATTCCGCGGGAAAATCGCATTTTAAATTCCCGCGATTTTCCCGTGGAAAAACTAGCATTTTGCAAGCGTATTTAGCTTGCAAAATGCTAGCGTTCTCCAAGCAATCTATAGCATCACTTGGAGAACTGATTGACAGGTTGGTCACACTCGTCAAACATAGTGTTTGACGAGTGTGACCAACTTTTTACTACTGAGGCCGCCTATGCAGCATCAGTAGTAAAAGATAGAATGTAAAAAAAAAATAAAAAATGGTGTTATTCTTACCTTCCGACGTCCCACGCATCCGTTCCCAGTAATCCTTTGCGAAAATGCCCGCGATGACGTCCGTTCTCGCGGGATCGCGATGTCTCGCGGTAAATCGCGTAGACGTCGCGCGAATGACCGCGAGACTTCGCGATCCCGCGAGAACGGACGCCATCGCGGGCATTTTCGCAAAGGATTACTGGGAACGGGATCGTGGAGAGAGGCGGGAATACTGCGCGGGACGCCAGAAGGTAAGAATAACAATATTTTTTATTTTAAATTCTATTTTTTACAGGGATATGGTACCCAAAGCCTGGAGGACAGTCTCCTCTCCTCCGGACCGTGGGTACCATCCGCAAATGTTCTGCTTACTTTCCGCATGGTGTGCACAGCCACATGCGGGAAGTAAGCGGAACAATGTATTCCTATGGGTGCGGGATCGCCGCGATTCCGCAAATTAATGAGCATGCTGCGTTTTTTACCGCGAAGCGATTCCGCTGCGGTAAAAACCGCAGCATTAGCACAGCATTGCGGAATCCCATAGGAATGCATGGGATGCTTATTTTTCGCGTTTTCGCGGCAAAATCGCGCGGTTAAAACCGCCGCGGAAACGCGAAAAAAACGCCACGTGTGAACTCAGCCAAAGTCAAAACCAGGAGTGGAACAATCACAGGAAAAGTATAATAGAAACACGTCACCACATCTGGATTTATCACCCATTGCTGATTTTGGCTTACAAATACTGAGGTAAAAAACTGACCAAATACTGAATGTGTGCACGTGCCCTACAACACTATGGCGCCAACCAACCATTCTGCTTTCAGACTGCCTCAAATTAGCTATATTTCACTGTCCATATTGTGTCTTAAAGGGAATCTGTCACCTCATTTTTCGCATATGAGATGCAGCCACCGCCATCAGGGGCTTATCTACAGCATTCTGTAATGCTGTAGATAAGCCCCTGATGAAACATTAAAGATAAGAAAAACGTGTTAGATTATACTCACCCAGGGGCGGTCCGGTCCGATGGGTGTCGCGGGTCCGGCGCCTCCCATCTTCATGCGATGACGTCCTCTTCCTTGCCCTGTTGAGGCAAGTGCGCAGACGCCGAGCCTCTCTGACCTTTCCGGCACGTGACTACAGCCTAAACCCGTGTTCACACAAGACATATTCTGCCATAATTTTTCCAAAATTTCAGTGTTTTTTGGGAACATTAAGGCAAGAACAACTGCAACGCCTAAAAATATAAATGTTTAAGTTACTTTACATTCTAAACATTTTTTCCCTTTTTTAAATAAATTTAAAATTAATTACCATATAAATGAAAGAGTAGTCTTATGACATTGGGTGCTAGTGCACAGTGATGCATGGTATATAGACGCCCCAATATGCTCTATACTGGGGTACTGATACCCAGGACATAGAGGATTACATAGTGTGTACTGTGCTGTATGTACAAATCAGCTATCTGCCTTCAGTTGTGCAGATTCTGTGCTCATCTCCAGTGGAAAAAATCACACAGGCGTCAGCACAAGCTTTTCCACCCAGCGCAGTGTTTCATGTTCATCTCTATGCAAGACTACTTTGGAATTACCATAATGTTTCACCATAACTACATTTTGAGGTTTATCTATTTACTGAAGTGTAAAGATTTCTAGGAGTGAGTCTCCACGTAGCATATTGCCGGCGCTTTGAACGCAGAGGAAACCCCTGCGCTGCCCAAAGCGCCGCCCTGTTGTACGCGCTGTGATACCGCATGTGTTCATTGAACACATACGGTATCACCGCATCGTATCCACAGACTGTGTAATTTATCTTGCGTAGGCGGAGCGCCGCATGTCCGTAATTTTGGGTGTGTCAACCGGGTTCTTGCGCGCATAGTGGAGATGGGATTTCATAAAATCCCCTCCACTATGCTGTAACATCTGGAGGCTGCGGATTAAATGCTGCGGCTGTACACAGCGTTCAATCCGCAGCAAATCCGGATGAATTACGCCACGTGAAAACACACCCTTATACTTGGAAGAAACGTAAAAAAAAGCTATTGCTCAGTTCAGTTTGTAAGTTTGTGCAGTGCAAAAAAAAATACTTGACTATGTGGAAACAGTAAACAAGCAGGCGAGCTGCTGCTTTAGGGTATGAGCACACAGTGTCTCATTTGGGTGGATTTCACCTGGAACACGTGCATGTGTTACGGTCTTTTGTCACGTCTTTCAATTGCTTCAGGCTTCGAAAGATGTTAAACGGCTGCAAAAAAAAGTCAACTGTTGATTTTTCTGGCGACTTCTGTTTGGAAGCCATAGGTTTTTACAGTGGGGAAAAAAAGTATTTAGTCAGTCAGCAATAGTGCAAGTTCCACCACTTAAAAAGATGTGAGGCGTCTGTAATTTACATCATAGGTAGACCTCAACTATGGGAGACAAACTGAGAAAAAAAAATCCAGAAAATCACATTGTCTGTTTTTTTTCATTTTATTTGCATATTATGGTGGAAAATAAGTATTTGGTCAGAAACAAGCAATCAAGATTTCTGGCTCTCACAGACCTGTAACTTCTTCTTTAAGAGTCTCCTCTTTCCTCCACTCATTACCTGTAGTAATGGCACCTGTTTAAACTTGTTATCAGTATAAAAAGACACCTGTGCACACCCTCAAACAGTCTGACTCCAAACTCCACTATGGTGAAGACCAAAGAGCTGTCAAAGGACACCAGAAACAAAATTGTAGCCCTGCACCAGGCTGGGAAGACTGAATCTGCAATAGCCAACCAGCTTGGAGTGAAGAAATCAACTGTGGGAGCAATAATTAGAAAATGGAAGACATACAAGACCACTTATAATCTCCCTCGATCTGGTGCTCCATGCAAAATCCCACCCCGTGGGGTCAGAATGATCACAAGAACGGTGAGCAAAAATCCCAGAACCACGCGGGGGGACCTAGTGAATGAACTGCAGAGAGCTGGGACCAATGTAACAAGGCCTACCATAAGTAACACACTATGCCACCATGGACTCAGATCCTGCAGTGCCAGACGTGTCCCACTGCTTAAGCCTGTACATGTCCGGGCCCGTCTGAAGTTTGCTAGAGAGCATTTGGATGATCCAGAGGAGTTTTGGGAGAATGTCCTATGGTCTGATGAAACCAAACTGGAATTGTTTGGTAGAAACACAACTTGTCGTGTTTGGAGGAAAAAGAATACTGAGTTGCATCCATCAAACACCATACCTACTGTAAAGCATGGTGGTGGAAACATCATGCTTTGGGGCTGTTTCTCTGCAAAGGGGCCAGGACGACTGATCCGGGTACATGAAAGAATGAATGGGGCCATGTATCGTGAGATTTTGAGTGCAAACCTCCTTCCATCAGCAAGGGCATTGAAGATGAAACGTGGCTGGGTCTTTCAACATGACAATGATCCAAAGCACACCGCCAGGGCAATGAAGGAGTGGCTTCGTAAGAAGCATTTCAAGGTCCTGGAGTGGCCTAGCCAGTCTCCAGATCTCAACCCTATAGAAAACCTTTGGAGGGAGTTGAAAGTCCCGTGTTGCCAAGCGAAAAGCCAAAAACATCACTGCTCTAGAGGAGATCTGCATGGAGGAATGGGCCAACATACCAACAACAGTGTGTGGCAACCTTGTGAAGACTTACAGAAAAAGTTTGACCTCTGTCCTTGCCAACAAAGGATATATCACAAAGTATTGAGATGAAATTTTGTTTCTGACCAAATACTTATTTTCCACCATAATATGCAAATAAAATGAAAAAAAAAACAGACAATGTGATTTTCTGGATTTTTTGTTCTCAGTTTGTCTTCCATAGTTGAGGTCTACCTATGATGTAAATTACAGACGCCTCTCATCTTTTTAAGTGGTGGAACTTACACTATTGCTGACTGACTAAATACTTTTTTTCCCCACTGTATATGTAGAATGTAAAAAAACCACAGATGCTTGAAAGAATGTATACACATGTATCCTTTTTGCTCGAGGACACTGATATGCACACCAAGTACCAAATGGAAACACAAGAGAAACTGAATCTGTCAACAGCATTTCGTAGACGGCTTTTATATAGCAAGGATATCATGAAATTCATAAAAGGCAATGTTGAGTCCATCTGATCATGCACTATCATTTCCTCCAGCCTCCATGTGACCCAATATTAGGAAATGTGTTGTCTACAGAAGACAGAAATATAAAGAATTATTCCATGGGAATCTCATAATCTATTCTCACCAGGCCATGGCACGTCTCCAACTTCATTACCTAGTATGGTGGCACAATCGCCATGCTTATTCCCTATCTGTCACGTCTTCTCAAGATGCCCAGACCCTAAAACTCAGATACTGTCACTTGTTACTGTAAGGCCTTATTTCCATTTATCTGACCACCTGGCCTCACTTCCCTATGACATGCTACAAACATTCTAGAGAGAAACTCATGTGGGGACTGATCCCATAGTTTTTTATTGGATTCTTCACTTTCATCCGAGACATCAGATGTTGTGCCTGATCCTTCCAGGAGTTCAATGAGAACATGCTACACGTGGCGTTTTCCGAACCTACTCACCAGTTTTGTAGTAGAAAGTAGAAAAAATCTGATACTGACAAAACGTATAAATGGAAACCAAACGCTATTCATACCAGTGGTAAATAGATAGACATGCCATCCTTAGGCCTGAGCCTGATCGCAACTGAATAGCAGTGCGGCCTCAATGGTGCTTTTAGATTACTAGATAACACACTGCGCAACAAATTTCAGGGAAGTTCTTGTCCCCTGAGAAAATGTTATTGTATCTTATAGATTTTGATATGCTGAACACAAATATGTGCTCCAAAAGTCTGTATAATGTAAGGTTTTTAACCCCCTTCATGACCGAAGCTTTTTCGAGTTTTCGTTTTTCGTGCCCCTTCTTCCCAGAGCCATAACTTTTTTATATTTCCATCAATATGGCTGTGTGAGGGCTTATTTTTTGCGGGACAAATTGTACTTTTGAATGACACCATTGGTTTTACCATGTCTTGTCCTCGAAAATGGTAACGAAAATTCCAAGTGCAGTGAAATTGCAAAAAAAAGTGCAATCCCACACTGGTTTTTTGTTTGGCTTTTTTGCTAGGTTCACTAAATGCTAAAACTGACTTGCCATTATGATTCTCCAGGACATTACGAGTTCAAAGACACCAAATAGGTCTAGGTTCTCTTTTATCTAAGTGGTGAAAAACAATTCCAAAATTTGCTATAAAAAAAATGCGCAATTTTCCGAGGCCCGTAGTGTCTCCATTTTTCATGGTCTGTGGTTGGGTGAGGTCTTATTTTTTGTGCGCCGAGCTGACGTTTTTAATGATACCACTTTTGTGCAGATACGCGCTTTTGATTGCCCGTTATTGCATTTTAATGCAATGTAGTGGACACCAAAAAAACATAATTCTGGCGTCTTGGTTTTTTTTATCGCTACGCCGTTTAGCGATCAGGTTAATTCTTTTTTTTTTATTGATAGATCAGGCGATTCTGAACGTGATGATACCAAATATGTGTAGGTTTGATTTTTTTTTTTTTTATTGTTTTATTTTGATTGGGGCGAAAGGGGGGGGTTGATTTGAACTTTTATGTTTTTTTATATTTTTTGTATTTTTAAACAATTTTTTTTATTTTTGGCATGCCTCAATAGCCTCTTATAGGAGGCTAGAAGCTGCCATAGCGCGATCGCCTCTGCTACATAGAGGTGATGTTCATATCACTTCTATACAGCAGAATTACAGGCTTGCTCTATGACCTCTGGTTGTGATGGCAATGAAGCAATGACCCCCGATCACGTGACGGGGTCGTCGCTGTGCGTATTTCCTGACCGGCATCCGGATGTGCATTTTAATGCCCGCTGCCAGAGTTTGACAGCGGCATTTAACAACTTAATAGGCGCAGGCGAATTGCGATTCCACTCCACCTATTGTGGGCACATGTCAGTTAAAAACAGCTGACATCGCGCGGCTTTGAGGTGGGCTCATCGCTGGAGCCCACCTCAAAGTGGGAGATACTGCCAGCTGATGTACTGTTCCATCAGCTGGCATTAAGGGATTAAGAAACAACAGTTTATAGTCTAAATTATGACATCCGAGACACTACATACATGTGCATCGATGTCAGTAGGAAAAGCAATTGTTCAAAAGTGTTTTGCAGACGACTTTCGTTTATAATCCGTGTCAGATGCGTCTCGAATAAAATTCCAGCAATAGTCAGCCAGCATTGATGTACTCCACTTTCCCTGGTTCCTTTTCTCCATCAGCGCAATGTCTTGGTGAAATCTTTCACTGTGTTCCGTGCTAACGGCACCACGATTGGCTGGATAAAAGTTCAAGTGAGAATGTAGAAAATGCATTTTTAGTGACATATTGCATTTCATCAAATGATATGCTGTGAGCATGTTGTCCACGAGTTGTTCAAAATTCGGTGCCCTGCTGTTGCCAAGAAAGATGAAGGTCACATCTTTAAAGGCTCTCCATGCCACTTGTTCAACACCTTGCAAAAGACCATCAAAGCTACTGTCATTCATTATATCTCTGATCTGTGGGCCAATAAAAATATCTTCTTTAATCTTTGCATTACTTATTCTTGGAAATTTCTGTTGCAAGTAAGAAAAGGCTTCCGGTTCTTTGTTCATTGCCTTGACAATTTTTCATAAGCCTAAGTTTAATATTCAAAGCCGGGAGAAATAGCTTTGCTGGATCAATGAGAGGATTATGTTTAACATTCTTCTGTCCAGCAACCAGGTTTTCGCGGAGTGGCTAGTCCTTTCTGAAATATTGCATTTTTCGTGCGCGACTGTCTCACTCACAAATAAAACAACAATACTTGGTATATCCAAGCTGCAGTCCAAGAAGAAGTGCAACAACTTTTAGATCACCACATATGTTCCAGTTATAATTTCTATAATTAATGTGGGTCAACAGTAACTCCATATTCTCATACGTTTCTTTCATTTGTACAGCATGTCCAATAGGGATAGAAGGATAGATATTTCCATTGTGTAGTAAAACAGCCTTCAGACTTAAAACTGACAAGTCAATGAACAGTCGCCATTCATTCGGGTCATGTTCACTTCCAAGAGCACCAAACAACCCCAAGACGTCGTTGCAAAAGGTTAAACTGTCGACATGGATGAAAAATTGATCAAGGTCTTCTTGACAACTGCGAAAAACAGAATCTCTTGTTCCTGGTAATAAGAGATTCCGTTATTTTAGCCTTGATCCCAATAATTCTGACTACCTCTTTGACAATTTCAAATCTCTGACCAAGTCACTCAGATCAGCTTGACTGAACAGATGTGGATTAGATGTAGAAGGCTCAAAGTCTGGGTCTGCAGCATTTTCATTTTCCACTGACATTGTTAGTTCATCTTCATCGTCCTCCACTGTCCATACTTTGGGCGGCTTTGGAACACGAAGACTTTCATCGTGTGGCCCTGGTCTTATGGCTGAAGGAAGATTAGGATATTCTATTTATTTTTTGTTCTTTGCGGATTATCCTGTTACATTTGAAAGGCAGAAGTAGCAATCTGTTACATGATCTCTCTGCTCTCTCCATCCATTCAGCCATGCTCTAAGTATTTCAGTATTGTCTTTTGATTCCTCCCCTGCCCAGGAGATGTGGTATGCTCCATACACGGTCAGCCGAATTATTCAATGCGCCTGCGCGGAATTCGCGTAATAAGTGCTTGCATATATGTAGATCAGATATTTATGTTATTTCAGTGAAAAATTCAGAATATTCTGTTTCAGAAAAAAATTCATATACAAGTTTTTAGAATTATAACAGAATATTATAATGTCTCGTATCATTTCTCAAAAACCTTATGTGATAGGAAAAATCTGGAAATCAGAAAGAAAAATTCTATCAGGAACACTCAAAATTGTCCAAGGGACAAAACCTTTTTAACACAGTGTAATCGGTGAACAAGCGCTCATGGGGGACACTCATTCCCGATTATCTGCTGGTGATCACCCAACAAGCAAAACGCTAATTCATTGGGTGATCAGATCATTTATGCCTGCAAAAGAAATCATTATCGGCAGCAAATTGCTCCATAACAGCCAGGGCATATGCTGCCGATAACATGATATATGTGGACAGAATGATTACGGTATTTTAGCGATCGTTCTGTCCTCAGCAGTATTATGCAACCTTTGCTACAGGCCTCAAAACAAGCGCCCACTGACTTATACAGTCGATCATCACTCATTGACAAACCACAATCAGCATGTCTAAATGCAACAGTATTACGTCGGAGGTGGGGAAGCGCCCTGACTTAGGACAATGCTTAGAATGGGAAAACTGAATCTGGATTTTGTATTTACCCCCCTTACGATATTCTTTATTACTGTTCTCTGTCATTATCAGAGACTGGGGTGGGAAGTCCAATGGTAATGAGCCCATGGCAGGGCTGGCTTACTATTACTTTCTGTAAAAGCCACATCTGCCCCCTGAGCCCCCATCTCCACAGGTATCTTTCTTCTGCCCCCTGAACCCTCATTGCAACAGATATCCCCTTTCTGCCACCTGAGCCCCCATCTCCGCAGGTATCCCCCACCCCATCTTCCCCCTGAGCCTCCATCTCCGCAGGTTTCTCTCTTCTGCCCCCCGAGCCCCCATCTCCGCAGGTATCCTGCATCTCCCCCTGAGCCGCCATCTCCGCAGGTATTTCTTTTTTGCCCCAAGCCGCCATCTCCGCAGGTTTCTCTCTTCTGCCCCCTGAGCCCTCCTCTCCGCACATATTACCCTTCTGCCCCCTGAGCCCCCATCTCCGCAGGTATCCACATCTCCTCCTGTGCACCCATCTCTGAAGGTATCGCTCTTCTGCCCCCTGAGCCCCCATCTCTTCAGGTATCCCCATCTGCCCCCAATTCCACAGGTATCCCCCATCTGTTAGGACATGTTTCTTCTTCCTGGGCTGCACACAGCGGTGCTGATCCTGTTAGATGATGGGCAGGGACTAAGCTGTCACCTCACCTCCACCCCATCATAAGCCTGCAGCTAATCATATAAGGCTCCCCTGTAGATTAGATGCTATAGGGCAGCTGCACCTGTCATTGTGCCGCCATCATCCTGCACTTCATGCCCACATCTAGCAGAGCCGATCTCCCCCGGCCCCGCCAATGGCCCCTAATGGTGAATGCACATGAGATTGTCGCTATTCGTCACGTATTTTGGGCCCCGATTTCCATCCATTATTAATGAGGAATGATTGTTTTTGCAGCGATACCCACTGATCTGCTGCGCGCAGCGCTTGGCTCTGCTATCCCTGCCGTGCACTCACCGGGCTCATGTTCTCCGGGCTTGTCCGACATCTCGATGACCAGCAGCTCCCGGCCCTCGGAGCTCCGTCCCACCGTGTAGATCCTGCTGATGGACGGACACTGCAGCCACACCGCCACCAGCGCCTCCCGCAGCTCCGGGTACCGGTGATACTCGAACGAGATGCCGCCCGGTTCTCTGCTCAGTATGCGCCGCCTGCCCTGAGCCTCGGAGGAAGACGAGCAGCCCAGAAGAAGCAGCAGCCCGCAGGCGGCCAGACCCAGGGAGCGCCGCTCCATCCTCTCACCTGTCTGCAGTGTGTAGTGCTGCGTGCAGTGTAGTCAGTGCTGTGCAGTGTGCGCGGCGCCCTGGAGCATCACCTCCTGTGCTGTGCCTGTGTGCCCTGCGTTCTCCTCCAGGTCCCAGCTGCTTCCCTTTGTCTCCTTATCTCTGTCACTGGCTGCTGCTGTGTCCTGCAGCCTCCTCCTCCGCCTCCTCCTCCTGTGACTCAGGCTCTCCACCTCCTCTCACCTTCCATCCTAGCTGAGGGATGGATCCCGCTCTGCTGGTGGGTTCAGATGGGGCATGGGGAGATCATAGTTTGGTGCTTTTGGGGTGTGAGCTGGTGGCAGAGCAGCACCACTGCCCACCATGCTGCCATGTAGTCCGCTGAGAGTGACAGCATCCTAATCTGGGTGATGCCACCACTTGTAAAAATCGCCCTATTTTATGGGCACTTGTAGTTTTCCCAGACTGACATCAATAATAAAAAAAAGCAGATAAAGCTGAATGTGGGATTTGAAAACCAAGCACAGACATAAGGGTTCTTCAACATCTGGTCATGTCTGGAAATGAAACAGCTCCAGATGAATCAGAGGCAAAGTGGTCTGTAAGCGGCTTCTACTTTGGGTTGTGAAAGTGTCAGGCAGAAGCAGAGCCGCCATCAGGCCATTACTGCCCTGACTGGTGTATGGGGCCCGATGAGCAGAGGGGGCCCTCATCAGATCCTGTCTCTTCTGCTCATCAGGCCCCAGTGGCAGGATTCTGCCGATGCATGTTAAACTCTATTGCCGTGCGGGCCCGCATGGTAATAGTTAAAAGCCGCCAGCCAATCTCGCCCGTGGTCAGCTATTATTGTATAAATGTTCATTCACAGTGTACTATGTATAATATGTATTCCTGATGTACCCTGTACTGACTGTATATGTATTATGTTTTGCTTGTAGTTTTACCACTCCAATTGTTCTGTCCAGCAATATAATTGCTGTCTAGAAGGTCTAGTCATTTTTTTATGTCTTCGATTATTACAGACATTGTATTTTTGTGTGTATTAATCCTTCATATATTTCATACTGTAAGGTAACAGCACCACCTGCTGGCCATTTAATGCATAGATTCTAGTTTAATTTGCAATGCATTGTGGGATTGTTCCTGTTACATCATAGTCTTGTTTATGACACTGTGAGGGGAACAGCAGCCATTATTCCTCCATGTGTCTTAGGAGAAACTACACCATTCCTGTTCTTCATGCTTCTTAAACAGCCTGCTCTAAGCATAGTTGGTAAGCACTATCTAGGTGTTATAATCCTGTGTTCATAACGTTTGTTGTTTTAAATAGGTAATCATCAGCTATGTATTACCTCATGGTACCTATGTATTACCTCATGTTACCTATGTATTACCTTATGGTACCTATGTATTACCTCATGGTACCTATGTATTACCTCATGTTACTGTGTATTGCAGACTATCTGTATTTTATGCTCTGTGCAGTTATATATTCTGAAATGCTCCTGTTATTGCATCCTATAGTTTCACCCTTTCCTGTCACATCTGCAATCAATAAAAGAAGATTACAATTTTACATCCTCTTTTTCTTATTGAAGACAGGGGGTTTAGCTACATGTCTCATTGCACACCCTGCTAACGTGTAAGAGGCCAGTATAGTGAAACAACTGCTGAGAACAAGCTCAGAAGATCTGACGTTACAGAGCCCGCCATTATCCAAGCATACGGTTATTGCATACGGATATTGCAGCAACCTCCTATCGGTTGGACCAAATAATCGGACCAGACGGAGCCCGCCATTATCCATGTACAGCCAACAAAGGGATATCACAGCGGTCACCTAACTGTTGAATCATGTCTCAAGGACGAGCATCCTCTTTCAAGACGAGATCACGAGTTGGTTCCTCCAAGACATCATTGGTCAGCAATGCCGCCGCTATTGCCAGCGCAAAAGCTGAAGCGGCAAAAGTATGAAGCACCTTTGCTGAGCAAGAGATAGAATTGAAACTACAACAAGCATGCCTGGATGCAGAGAAAGCACGCCAACAAGCATGCCTGGATGCAGAGAAACCGCGTCTTGAAGAAACTTGCTATTGAAAAAGAAACAGCAGCTGCCATAGCAGAAGCAGAAGCCTTAGAAGCTGCCGTATATTCTGACGACGAACACAGCAGTGTGCTAGGCCTACAACAAGTTACTCACGATCCATTGCAGCGTACTGCAGAGTACGTCCATCAGCATTCCAAATCAAATGACGATCTAGACCCATAGGCGAAGACAGAGCATTTTGTCAACAAGCCAAGCCAACCAGATAATTCGGACCCCCAGAAAGCCAACTATCAGTCTCCTTACCAAAAGCAAGGAAATACACATTAGGATGATACTGACTACAATAATCTTTCTCCGGAACAGAAGATCTGGAATCTGTCCCGGCTTAAAGAGAATCCCTTCGCTTCAGAAAGGTACTACAGCAGTTGGACCAAACCAGAGACATCTAACAGGTATGATCACACAGCACACATGTACTCTGACAACACTCCTTCAGCTGGCATCAGTGCCAATCAAGCCACGATGGACTTTGCCAAGTTCCTTGCTCGACGTGAGTTGGTCACTAAGGGATTTGTAAAGTTCAGCGATCACGCTGAAAACTACAGGGCTTAGCGAGCCTCCTTCAAAAATACCATAAGAGACATACTGTAGGTCTATCATGTAGTGAAGAAGTGGATCTCTCGGTAAAATGGCTAGGAAGTGAGTCTGCCGAACACGCAAAGAGAATCAGAGACATTAATGTAATTTATCCAGATGTCGGCCTCAAAAGAATTTGGAATAGACTTGATGAATGCTATGGCTCAGTAGAGGTTATAGAAAGTGCCTTGTTTAAAAGAAGAGGACTTTCCTAAAATAGCAAACAAGGATTATTCAAAGCTCAGAGAATTAACTGACTTGTTAATGGAGTTGTGTGTAGCAAAAGCAGAAGGAGATCTTGTGGGGTTGACATATCTCGACACAGCTAGAGGTGTGAACCCCATAGTTCAAAAACTCCCATATAACCTGCAAGACAAATGGGTTACATATGGTTCTAGGTATAAACAGACTTACAATGTACCATTTCCTCCATTCAATGTGTTTGTAGATTTTGTCTCAGAACAAGCAAAAATTAGAAATGATCCTAGCTTTGATTTCATGCTGTCATGTGCCAATAACTCTGTTGGTAAACCTCGTAGAACAACTGTAGAGGTCCACAAAACTAACATTTCTTCCACAGGTTCAGTTCGCAAAAAGTTCAGCTCTGGTCAAGGAGAAGACAAATCCAAAGACCCAAGCAGGCAGTGTCCCTTACACAAGAAGCCACATTCCTTACTTAAGTGCAGAGCGTTCAGAGAAAAGTCATTGGAAGAAAGGAAGGCCTTCCTTAAGGAGAACCGCATCTGCTTCAAATGCTGCTCTTCAACATCCCACTTCGCCAGGGACTGTGAGGTTAGTGCAAGGTGTACCGAATGTGACAGCACCGAACATAACTCAGTTCTACAACCTGGACCACCATCGGATGCTTTGCCCCAAGAGTATAGCGGGGAGCTGAATGACTCAAATACTGACACTCCAGCCATTACTTCTAAGTGTACAGAAGTTTGTGGAAATCTCATAGGAGGCAAGTCCTGCTCCAAAATTTCCCTAGTGAGAGTCTACCTGGCAGACGAAAGGGGCAAAGCCATCAAAGTATACGCGATTTTAGATGATCAGAGTAACAGGTCAT
The DNA here is from genome assembly GCF_039654945.1 of Dendrobates tinctorius. Lineage (NCBI taxonomy): Eukaryota > Metazoa > Chordata > Amphibia > Anura > Dendrobatidae > Dendrobates > Dendrobates tinctorius. Next base: position 36,780,474 of record NW_027361676.1, on the reverse strand, counting down.
TAGCCAAGTCTGCCTTCTTTGATAGCTTTAACGTCAGAGGACCCAGTGCTCCCTACTCTTTGAAAAACTTGTGCCGGTATAGTAGAGACAGCTGGTAGGAGAGCAACAGGCTACGTAGTCGAGTCTATAGATGGCCAAATGCATCTGCCCTTACCAACCATATTGGAATGTAACCAGATTCCTGACAACAGGTCAGAGATACCTACACCTGAAGTGGCATCGTATCATCCTCATCTGAAGCGTATAGAACGCCTGATTCCTAACCTTGACCCAGAGGCTCAAATAATCTTGCTCCTAGGGAGAGATATTCTACAAGTTCACAAGGTTAGACAACAGATCAATGGCTCGCACAATGCTCCATATGCTCAGAGACTCGACCTTGGGTGGGTCATTGTAGGAGAGGTCTGTTTAGGAGGTGCACACAAACCAACAGTGGTTAACAACATGTTTACCAGGACTCTCGAGAATGGACGTCCATCTCTCCTTCAACCATGTGAAAATCACTACTTCATAAAGGAGTTGCTACACAGCACTTCAGCACCAAGTATCTTAGCGAGTCATGCCAATGATGATTGCATTCAGAATTGCGGCCAAGATCACCTTGGGTGTACGGTCTTCCACAAGACCAAAGAAGATAATCGTATAGCAATGTCATTTGAAGATAGACTGTTCCTAGAGATGATGGAGCAAGGAATGGTGCAGGACAAAACGAAGAGCTGGATTGCACCTCTAGCCTTCAAGCCTCAAAGACAACGCTTGCCTAACAACAGAGAACAAGTTTACAAACGATTTGTCTCCCTCAGGCACAGCTTCCATAATAAGCCAGAGATGAAAGATCATTTCTTTACCTTCATGGAAGAAATATTTAAAAGCGGTCATGCAGAGTTAGCACCTGCACTTCAAGACTCTGAAGAACGCTGGTACCTGCCTCTGGAGTGTATCACCTGAAAAAGCCAGGCCAAATCAGAATAGTATTTGATTCGAGTGCTAAGTATGAAGGTGTTTCATTGAATGATGTCTTGTTATCAGGCCCGGATCTGAACAACAAACTTTTAGGAGTGCTTATCTGTTTTCGTAGAGACTCTATTGCATTCACAGCAGACATCCAACAGATGTTCCATTGCTTCTTTGTTAAAGAGGAACACAGAAATTTCTTAAGATTCTTGTGGTTCAAGGATAACGATCCTTCCAAAGAGATTACAGAGTATCGTATGAAGGTACAGTGGGGCATAAAAGTATTTAGTCAGTCAGCAATAGTGCAAGTTCCACCACTTAAAAAGATGAGAGGCGTCTGTAATTTACATCATAGGTAGACCTCAACTATGGGAGACAAACTGAGAAAAAAAAATCCAGAAAATCACATTGTCTGTTTTTTTTTCATTTTATTTGCATATTATGGTGGAAAATAAGTATTTGGTCAGAAACAAGCAAACAAGATTTCTGGCTCTCACAGACCTGTAACTTCTTCTTTAAGAGTCTCCTCTTTTCTCCACTTATTACCTGTAGTAATGGCACCTGTTTAAACTTGTTATCAGTATAAAAAGACACCTGTGCACACCCTCAAACAGTCTGACTCCAAACTCCACTATGGTGAAGACCAAAGAGCTGTCAAAGGACACCAGAAACAAAATTGTAGCCCTGCACCAGGCTGGGAAGACTGAATCTCCAATAGCCAACCAGCTTGGAGTGAAGAAATCAACTGTGTGAGCAATAATTAGCAATTGGAAGACATACAAGACCACTGATAATCTCCCTCGATCTGGTGCTCCACGCAAAATCCCACCCCGTGGGGTCAGAATGATCACAAGAACGGTGAGCAAAAATCCCAGAACCACGTGGGGGGACCTAGTGAATGAACTGCAGAGAGCTGGGACCAATGTAACAAGGCCTACCATAAGTAACACACTACGCCACCATGGACTCAGATCCTGCAGTGCCAGACGTGTCCCACTGCTTAAGCATGTTCATGTCCGGGCCCGTCTGAAGTTTGCTAGAGAGCATTTGGATGATCCAGAGGAGTTTTGGGAGAATGTCCTATGGTCTGATGAAACCAAACTGGAACTGTTTGGTAGAAACACAACTTGTCGTGTTTGGAGGAAAAAGAATACTGAGTTGCATCCATCAAACACCATACCTACTTTAAAGCATGGTGGTGGAAACATCATGCTTTGGGGCTGTTTCTCTGCAAAGGGGCCAGGACGACTGATCCGGGTACATGAAAGAATGAATGGGGCCATGTATCGTGAGATTTTGAGTGCAAACCTCCTTCCATCAGCAAGGGCATTGAAGATGAAACGTGGCTGGGTCTTTCAACATGACAATAATCCAAAGCACACCGCCAGGGCAACGAAGGAGTGGCTTCGTAAGAAGCATTTCAAGGTCCTGGAGTGGCCTAGCCAGTCTCCAGATCTCAACCCTATAGAAAACCTTTGGAGGGAGTTGAAAGTCCCGTGTTGCCAAGCGAAAAGCCAAAAACATCACTGCTCTAGAGGAGATCTGCAGGGAGGAATGGGCCAACATTTGACCTCTGTCATTGCCAACAAAGGATATATCACAAAGTATTGAGATGAAATTTTGTTTCTGACCAAATACTTATTTTCCACCATAATATGCAAATAAAATGAAAAAAAAACAGACAATGTGATTTTCTGGATTTTTTTTTCTCAGTTTGTCTCCCATAGTTGAGGTCTACCTATGATGTAAATTACAGACGCCTCTCATCTTTTTAAGTGGTGGAACTTGCACTATTGCTGACTGACTAAATACTTTTTTGCCCCACTGTACATATTTTTGGTATTAGTCCTTCTGCAGTAGCCATCTACGGGCTTAGACGCGCGGCTCAAGAGGTTGAAGCAGAGTACGGAACAGATGCCAGACTGTTTATATAGAGAGATTTCTATGTGGATGACTGTTCGAAATCGATGCCAACAAATGAGACCGCGATTAGTCTTCTGAAAAGAGCCAAAGACATGCTCGCTGTATCTAACCTGAGGTTGCACAAGATCGCTTCTAACAGCAAGGAAGTGATGGAAGCCTTCCCTCCTTAGGATCATTCAAATGACTTGAAGAATTTAGATCTAGGCATAGACTCCCCACCGATGCAGCGGAGCCTCAGCCTACTATGGGACATAAAAGCTGATACCTTCACCTTCCAGGTTAACAGAGAAGATAAACCCATTACTCGCAGAGGAGTACTGTCTACCATAAGCAGTTTGTATGACCCACTGGAGTTTGCAGCTCCTGTAGTCATCGAAGGCAAGGCTATGTTAAGAGAGTTCACCAGAGAGGTGACGAACTGGGATACTCCTCTTCCCACAAAAAAGAAAACCAAGTGGATAGCCTGGAGAAATTCCCTCACAGCCTTATCAAGTCTTCATATAACACGCTCGTATGTGTCTGTACCTAGTACCGAGATAGAGACACAAAGGGTTTGTCATGAGCAGAGCAAAATTAACACCGCTCCGTGAACACACCGTACCACGCCTGGAACTTTGTGCCGCTGTGTTAGCAGTCGAATTGGCAGAACTCGTTGCTATGGAAATTAATCTAGAAATTAAAGACTTTGAGTTCTACACTGACAGCAGGATAGCACTTGGGTACATCCATAATGAAGTGAGATGCTTCTATGTCTATGTTAGCAACAGAGTGCTCAGAATTTGATGGTCTACCTCACCTGAACAATGGAAATATGTGCCTACACATCTCAACCCTGCGGACCAGGCTACCAGACTTGTTGCTACCAATCGCCTCAAAGACACGATTTGGTTTACAGGCCCTGAGTTTTTTGTGTAGACCATTGCCCAACATGACTGAAACGGCCTTGTTTGAACTAGTAAATCCACATGCTGACATTGAAATTTGCCCTCAAGTGTCTGCGTTACATACGGAAACTTTGAAACGCCACCTGGGATCCCAGCGATTCAGTAGGTTCTCTACTTGGAATTCGCTTGTTCGTGCCATTGCCTGCCTGACCCACATGGCTCAGTCGTACAAGACAACCTCACCAACAAAAAAGGAGAGCTGCACAGGTTGGCATCATTGTAAACATGTCCACACAGCTCTCGATCTAGAGCAGTCAAAGAATATAATTGTCCGAGCTGTACAATGGGAAAACTACGCCAAAGAAATCGACTGTGTAACCAATCAAAGACCAATACCAAAAAGATAGTGTTCTGAGGAAACTCGACCCAGTCATGGATGGAGATGGTCTCTTAAAAATAGGAAAACAAGGCGAGACCAAATTGTTAATCAGGCCAGTAGGGGAACTCGTTCTGCTGTTCTCGTCCAATAAACATAATAGAGACGTCGGCTGACGTCAAGCGGGGAGTGTTCTGTCCAGCCATATATTTGCTGTCTAGAAGGTCTAGTCATTTTTTATGCCTTCGACTATTACAGACATTGTATTTTTGTGTGCATTAATCCTTCATATATTTCATACTGTAAGGTAACAGCACCAACTACTGGCCATTTAATGCATAGATTACAGTTTAATTTGCAATGTATTGTGGGATTGTTCCTGTTACATCATAGTCTTGTTTATGACACTGTGAGGGGAACAGCAGCCATTATTCATCCATGTGTCTTAGGAGAAACTACACAATTCTTGTTCTTCATGCTTCTTAAACAGCCTGCTCTAAGCATAGTTGGTAAGCACTATCTAGGTGTTATAATCATGTGTTTATAACGTTTGTTGTATTAAATAGTTAATCATCAGCTATGTATTACCTCATGGTACCTATGTATTACCTCATGTTACCTATGTATTACCTCATGGTACCTATGTATTACCTCATGGAACCTATGTATTACCTTATGGTACCTATGTATTACCTTATGGTACCTATGTATTAGAGGACGAGAGGGCCGATCATGAGAGAGGGTCACAGTTAGAAAAGGCACTTGTGGATACTGCCTTAGAAAGGCTAGCAGCAAAAAGAGAAGCTGCCACAGCCCTTGCCAAAGCAGAATCACTAGAAGCCGCACACAACCCTGAGCTGCATAGCCGAAGCAGTACGTCAGGTCTGGAGCTTCCATTGCAGGACTCACAACAACGCACATCTCACTATGTTAATGAACTTCCTGATCCAAAGAACACGACATCTCCAGCAAAACGAGTGATAGTCATCATGAGGCTCAGCTCCAGGAGAACATGAAGCAAAACAACTCTGACTACCTTGCCCCTCACCAGTTAACCAACATAAATCACCTTGCTGACACATCGCACATCAGATTGAAGCAATATGACACCGGCTGGTGCCACCCTGAGGATACTAACAGGTATGAACGCATCTCACATCACTATCAGGGCAGCCCATCACCAGTATACTCTGCTGACAACCGGCTCACAACAGAATTTGCTAAGTTCTTCACACGACGTGAACTGGTTGCCAAGGGACTCATGAAATTCACTGACCAAGCTGAAGGTTACAGAGCTTGGAAAGCTTCCTTACAAAATGTCATTAGAGACTTGGGGCTACAACACAGGGAAGAGATAGACCTCTTGATCAAATACCTGGGAGAAGAGTCAGTCAAACACTCAGTAAGGATCAGAGACATTAATATAAACCGCCCTGAGATTGGCCTCAAAGAGATCTGGAAGAGTGTTACGGCTCAGCATAGATAATAGAGAGAGCCTTGTTCAAAAGAATCGATGACGTTCCTAAAATATCTAACAAAGGTCTCCAGAAACTTAGAGAACTAAGTGACCTTCTAAAGGAAGTCCTAGTTGCCAAATGTGAAGATGACCTACAAGGACTTGCATTCCTTGACACAGCCAAAGGTGTTAACCTATAGTCCAAAAGTTGCCCTACAATCTACAGGAGAGGTGGCTCACATATGGTTCCACGTACAAATACAAACAGTGTTCCATTCCCTCCCTTCTCCATTTTTGTAGACTTTATACACCAACAAGCGATAATTAGAAATGAAACAATCCCAGCTTTGACTTTGCAATGTTATATGCCACACTATCACCAGCTGCAAATCCACGCAGAACGTCTGTGGCAGTCCATAAGACTTATGTTTCTCCTCCAAGTTCCAAATACAGGTCTGCTGGCTGCTTCCAATCAGAGACAAAGGTGCAAGAACCTGACAAGCAGTGCCTGCTCCATCAGAAGCCTCATCCTCTCCTGAAATGCAGAGCTTGAAGAGGAAAATATATGCCAGATTGCAGAAGCTTCCTGAAAGAGACCGGTATCTGCTACAAGTGCTGCTTATCCACAACTCGTCTCGCCAAGGATTGCAAGGTCAGTGTGAAATGCTCAGAGTGTGGCACCACTCTGCCACATAACACTTAACATAACACTGCTCTATTCCCTGGCCTAGCTCCATGGAGTACACAAAACACGTCAACTGACAGTGAGCATGGTGGGGAGGAAAGGAGCACTGATGCAGCTATGCCAGAGATCACTTCACAATGTCAGAGTGTACCCAAAGGGCCATAGAGGCAAAGCTGTAAGACTGTATGCTATCTTGGATGATCAAAGTAATCAATCCTTGGCTAGATCAACATTTTTTGATCTATTCAACATCAGAGGGCCATGCACCCGCTTACTCAGTAAAGACGTGTGCAGGTACTGTGACAACAGCAGGCAGGAAAGCTACTGACTACCAAATCGAGTCCTTAGACGGACAATTCTGCCTACCACTACCTACAATCATCGAGTGTAACCAGATCCCAGACAACAGATCTGAAATACCTGATTTTACCATATGCAAATGTGCAATTCCACAATTGTTTTGGGTTTTGTTTTTGTACCATGTTCGCTAAATGCTAAAACTGACCCACCGTTATGATTCTCCAGGTCAGTACGAGTACACAGATATCAAACACGTATAGGTTCTTTTTTATTTAAGTGGTACTGAGGTAAAATACCGACCAAATACTGAACATATGAACGTGATCTTAGGCTATGCTCTCACATTGCGTTTTTGATGCGTTTTTTGCAGGCAAAATCTGCTCTCTTGGCAGTAAAGAAGCAGCTTCAAAAAAGCAGGTTTCTCTGAGTTTTTTGTGTGTTTGTGCTGTGCATTTGTTGTATTTTTGCAGCGTTTTTATTATCTCTTGTGCATGCTGGTAAAATTTAGTGCCCCCCCCAAAAAAAAAAAATGTTGCAACCTCCTTATGGTTTTGGCACCAAAAATGCTAGAAAACCTGATATCTGCATTTTTTGGTGTGTTTTTCTCTTTGTTTTTGCACTTACCCATTGCGTTCTATGAGTGAAAAAATGCTGCTAGGAGTGAAATGCTGCAGTTTCCAAAAGCACGTCAGCTTTACAAATCAGTCAGGATAAAACCCAATGTGTTTGCATGGAAAAAAAAAAGCAGCAAAAAGACGCAATGTGTGAACATAGCCTTATAGTTCCAGCAAAGTGGATGACTTACAGTTTTTGGAGAGTTTTTGATGCTGTGTATTTTCACTGCATAAAAAAGCCGCATCTTAGGGCTCACCCACACTTGCAATGAAATCGAACAAACGCAATCCGGTAAAAAATTGTATTGCACTCACCCCAATGTTTCTCCAAGGGGCAGCTCACACCTGCGATTATTTTCTTATACTGATTCGGCATGCAAAAATAATTGCAGCATGCTGTAGTTGCATCTGAGAATTTGATTGCACATATCCATACAAGTCCTATGGGTGTGTGGGAAACATCACACTGCACTTGCATATCACCCGAGTGCAGTGTGATTCCTGCGGACACCGGCAATGGGAAGACGGAGAAATTAGTTTCTCCTACTCTTCTGCACCTGTGCTGCGTATGCCAGAGGATTGGAGCACAGAGCACTGACACTTGGCTCACACTTGCAGCAGAGCTGGAGCCGAGTGTCATTAGCATATTGCATCTGATGCCACAAGCTAGTGTGACCTCAGCCTAACAGTTCCATCAAAGAGGATGGGATTTAAAGACATTTAATACCCAATGTTTCTTTCTTTCACTCAAATTGACCTGCGGGGTATGTTTCCAATCCACAACATGTCAATTTCTCTTGCAGGGACACTGAGTTTTGTAGGCAGATCTTCCTGTAGGCTTGCAATAGATGCGGAAAATCCGCAGGTAAAAGTTGTACATGCGTTTTTAGTGCGTTCCCACAGTCCAATGCATGAAAAACAACCACATGCAATCCACACATGACTGTATCAATAAAGTTTTGGCAAAGCCAAATACTAAGAAGTATCAAAACAAAGTAACTTTGTTTAACCCATTAGTGACCAAGCTAATTTTGACCTTAATGACCAAACCAAATTTTGCAATTCTGACCAGTGTCACTTCATGAGATTACAACTATGGAACTCTTCAACGTATCCCACTGATTCTGAGATTGTTTTTTTCATGACACATTGTACTTCATGACAGGGGTAAAATTTGTTCGATATGACTTGCGTTTATTTATGAAAGAACGAACATTTAGCAAATTTTGCAATTTTCAAACTTTTAGAGTGATGTCACACAAAATGGAAATGGTTCACAAATATCATTTCCCACATGTCTTCTTCACATCAGCACAATTTTGGAAACATCATTTTTTTAGGAAGTTAAAAGGGTTAAAAGATGACCAGAGATTTCTCATGTTACAAGGTGCTCAAAACCACATTTAAGAAGTTTATTAACACTTCAGGTGCTTCATGAGAACTGAAGCAATGTGAAAGGAAAAAATGAACATTTTTCACAAAAAAGTTACTTGAGACCCAAACTTTATTTTCACGAGGGTAACAAGAGAAAATGAACACCAAAATTTGTGCCATTTCTCCTGAGTACACCGATACCACATATGTAGGGTAAAGCCATTGTTTAGGCACATGGCAGAGCTCAGAAGAGAGAGAGCTCCGTTTGATTTTTTGAATGCAAAATTGGCTGGAATTGAGAGCGGACACTATGTCATATTTGGAGAGCTCCTGATGTGCCTAAAGCCGGGGTCACACTTGCGAGAAACTCGCGTGAGTCTTGCGTCTCAACACCCAGCACTGTGTGCGGCTGCATGTATTTCTATGCAGCTGAGCACTCCAGTCCGAGTGCCGGCGGCAGTGGCTGGTATTGAGACGCGAGACTTGTGCGAGTTTTTCGCAAGTGTGACCCCGGCCTTAATGGTGAAAAACCCCCACAAGTGACCCTATTTTATCCATGTGTACATTAAGCATTTAGAACTCACAGGTACAACACAGAATTTGATAACATTAGGGGGCTCGGGTATGCACCGATTATTGTGGGGTTCAAGTCCCTGCATCTCCTGTTTCACAGCTGTTAGACACCCAAAAGAAAAACATGCGGGGATCCGTGATACTTCATGCATACCCGACGCAAACGCGGAGTACTTTAGCTCAACACTGACAGCTGTCATTGTCCTAACTTTTTTTTTACTTTAAAAAAAACAATTCTAACTCCAACCCTGACATTAACACAAACCTAACCACAACCCCAACGCTAACACAACCTTAACCCTAACCCCAACTGCAACGAATGGAAAAAAAATTCATAATTTTTATCTAACTAAGGGGATTACAAAGGGGGATTTGATTTACTATTTTTTATGTAGATCATTGTGATAGGGTCTATCACAGTGATCGAAAGGAACCAATAGGAAAAATTCCTTCTTGTTGCCGGGTGCTGGCCAGCAGATCTCGGACAGTGAACTGCATATGCACATGCCATTTTTTTCCAGGACGATGATACAGAGGCCCAGGGGACAAAGCAAGAGGACCCGAGGATGGGGGAGGTAACGGGGGCCTCGGGGGACCCCAGTTCTCTCTTCTCCGATATGCTAGATCAGTGTTTTCCAAACTCCAGTCCCCGAGGACTCCAACATGTCATATTTTCAGGATTTCCTTAGTATTTCACAGGTGATGGAAGTATCATCAAGGCATCAGGAATTCTCTCACATGTGTAACACTATGGAAATCCTGAAAACATGACCTGTTGGGGTCCGCGAGGACTGGAGATTGGGAACCACTGTGCTAGATCATATCAGAGGATAGGGAAATTAATTTACAAAATAAAGCATTTTACACTATCATTTCTAAATAACACAACAGCAATTTACTTGCAAATGAGACATGCAAAAAGCAGACATATGAATAAAACACGTAAATAGCAACACAAAGTGATACCCATATCTGTAGACATCACATGGACAGGCTAGAGACCACTTGTTTTGTAAGAACGCAAAATTATTATTTTAGGCTGTGTGCACACGATGCAGATTTGCAGCGGTTCCGCAGCGGATTTTACCGCGCAGAAACGTTGCATTTCTGCATTGTGATGTACAGTAGCCTTAAAATCAATGTAAAAAAAAAAACGCTGTGCAGACGCTGCGGATTTTTCCGCGCGGTTTTCCCGCGGTACAAAATCCGCAGCATGTTACTTCTTTTGTGCGGTTTTCCATCTCCCCTGTCACCAAATCCGCAGGGGGAAAACCGCGATGGAAAACCGCATGAAAACCGCATGAAAAATGGAAGAAATCCGCAGGAAAAATGCAGGTCATTTGACCTGCGGATTTCTTCCATTCTGCGCGGAAAAATCCGCAGGGCCAAAAAGTACGTCTGCACTCAGCCTAATACTCAATAAATAATTTATTGCCCTTGGGAAAGAAATGTCAGAATTGGAAATAAATAACATGAGATTGCCCGCATAGAATGCAAGACGATCCTCACCATATTCATATACATCCCTTTTATACACCAGACCCTATCTTATCTGTATTGGTAATTCTACACTGTGAATAATTATTTTGCTATTTCTGATTTTGATGATTAATTTTGCTATTGAACAACTACAGTGCTGTCAATCCTAAAGGTTAATAAAAATGTGGAAAGTAAAAGTGAGGTTGTGTCTGTCTTAGGGGAATATCTACAATATGTGTACATAATTTTTGGGCAACTGTTAGTGTGCAGAATTATTATGCAACTAAATAAAAAACGTAAATTTTCCCATATCAGTTGTTTATTTTCATCGGTTACAATGATAGTAATTACCCCCAAAAAAACAAAATGTAAAAAACTATATTATTGACATTAAAAAAAAATATCAGTGACCAATATAGCCTCCCTTCTTTTCAATTAAAAGCAAAAGCCTTCCCATCCATGGAGTCTATCAGTTTCTGAATCTGCTGATGATAAACTTTTTGAGCCTCCCCGACACTGTTCAGAGAGGTTTACTGCTTTCCTTCACTCCCATTTAAACATGGCCCACAAGTTCCCAATAGACTTTAGGTCAGGTGAAGAAGGGGCCATGTCATTACTCTTTCATCTTTAAGGCCTTTACTGGTAGCCAAGCAATGGAAACGTCAATACATGTGATGGCACATTGTCCGGCATAAAAATCATGATTTTCTTGAGAGGTACAGACTTTTACCTGTGCCACTGCTCAAAAAAAGTGTTTTCTAAAGACTGGCATTAGATTTGGGAGTTTATTTTGAGCCCATCTTCAACCAAAAAAGGCCCAACTAGCCCGTCCTTAAATGTTTTTATGTCAATTTTTGGATGAATTGGTGTCTAGTCTTCAAATGCCAACTAAAGTCATTATCCAAACGTTTCAAATCCATCAGCTCCCAGTCTGGTAACGCTTCAAATGTTCCTACAAATAGTACCACTATATCTATCAGGATTCTCCAAGATTTAGAACCAAAGGCAGTCAAACGCAAGGAAATACGTGATTCTGAAATGGAACAGATGGAAGTTGATTCCCTTAAGGTAATTAATCTGTCTGATTTTGCTTTCACATCTGAACAACAATTAGTTTTATCTTTAAGAGTGGGTTTGAGTCCTGCAGTAAATTTTGATTACTTTATTGCAATTAAGGATATATTCATACTTGCCAGAAAGTGACAACGTAAAACATATTTTGCCAAAAAAAATTACCATCTGACATTTTCTCCAGAGATTGATTGTAGGTGCTGCAAGCGTTAGAAGAACTTCTATCAGAACAGTCTGATCCATCCTTTGGCAATTTACCTTATCATATTAAAAGGTGCTCTATCAGTTTCCCTCCTCTTTCACTAAGCCAATCTGTATAAGTTTTTGTCAGAATGGTCTGTGACAGATTCCAACAATTAAAATAATTTAATTGGTCAACAGGAACAAACAATTGAGTTGGATGAAAGATTTTGTTTAGTTTTCTTGCCTTTTCACAAATATGAACGCAAAATGTTCAGACAACTCAATAATCCACAATGTTATCTGAAGCTTCATAATGATCCAGCAGAAAAGTACTTCAAGGTACTATATTGAAAACTATACAGTAAGGCCTTTATCATTCCAATTTTTTATTTAATCTAAAAGGTTAATAAAAATTTTACTTGTTCCTCCTGGACAACTCAATGTAGCTGGCAATGGAAGTTTGTGTGAATCTATATGCAGATTCCTGAATTACTGCTTATAACCATGTGTTTAGCAACTGTCTTCATACATCAGGGATTCCACCAAGATTTTACATAGTTTGGAAGATAAACCTATTGATTCTTTAGACTTAAAGGGGTATTCCCATCTCCAATATCCTTTCCCAATATGTAGTAGGTGTAATAATAATATTAGCAAATACCTCCAATTAGTTTTTCTGATTCTCTATGTCTTTCCTCATATGTAGGCATTGCAGAACCTTTGGCATCCATGGTTACGACCACTGATATAGTGACAGTTAGCCAGTTGCTAGTGGTCATAACCATGGATACCTAAGGTTCTGCAATGCTTGCAGATGGGTAGGCGATATAGCAAATCAGAAAAAAACTATGCTACTTTTCTAATTGAAGAAAGGTATTTGTTATTGTTATTATTATTATTACACCTACTACATATTGGGATAGGATCTTGGAGATGGGAATACCCCTTTAAGGAGTACTTGTCTGTCCTGATTCTGTTGTCCTTCTGCGGATTGACCACTAGTGACTGCTGTTATTCACTTTACTAAATTGTGCTGCAAGTCCAGTCTTTACCACTGGAGGCTGCTATTGTGTTCTGCAATCGCCCTTTTGTAAGCTGGCCGATGTTGAATCTGTGGATGCCATCTTGATTCCTGTTTGAGCCACATGGAACATTCGCTCATTGTGTCTAGCCTTCTGTGTAGCTCCAGTCTCCAGCGCCTAGAATGGTCTTACCCAGAATGTTTCCACTGTTCTCAGGATTATTTCCTACAATCTCTATTGCTACATCCAAGAACTCCAACGACACTTGTTGTTCCTGTTCGTGTGTCTCCAGCCATCGGATTCCATCCGTGTTCCACAAGTATCATGATAGAATACTCAAGCCTGACCATGGCATCCGACAAGGGAACTGGTTTGGAGGTTTGTTTCAACAAAATGAACTGTTGGCTTACTGACATCTATGCAGACATGAGAATATTGAGATGAAATGTACAGCATTTGAATCTCAGGCAACTCGTAATGTTCAAATTCATGGACAAGCTACACAGGATCTATAGCATATTGTTCAACACCTGAGCAATAAGATTGCACAGCAGTCCAAGCAGATCATTCAATCGCAAAAACAACATATAGCTCCTGCCCCTCCACCCACCATTTCAGTACCACTTTTCAGGTTTGGTGGAACCGTGACGAATATGGTGGATTTATCAACCATATCAGATTGTACTTCAGTGCACACCCTGTTCCCTTCCCTACTGACATATCAAAAGTATTGTCTATCATTATGCTGCTAACACATAAAGTTTTAGCCTGAGCAAGCCCCCTTATTGAAACTCATGATGATCGATTTATTGATCTGGAGCAGGGGTGGGATTCGGCGGGTTCTCCCCGGTTCGGTGGAACTGGTTGTTAAAAAAGCAGCCGGTTCCCCGAACCGGGGAGATCCAGAGCCGCGATCCGGTCCTCTGATGTTGCTGGCGGCGCTGCGTGCAGGCAAGGAGCAGAGGAGGACTCTTGCTCTGCTTCCTGCCGGATACCGCGCGCGCATTGATACTTGACGTGCTGCTCTCTGCTGACTACTGGACAGAGCAGCACAGCACACCCCGGCGGCCCCCGCTGCCCGTGCACTGATTCCTGCGGCGCAGTGTGACTATAATTGGCGGGTAACTAGACTCTGGAGCTCGCTGGACTGGACTCAGGAGTTACCCGCCGCTGCGGCTGCCCAGTGAGCTGAGCGCCTGAGCCTGGACAGGAGGACACTAGTCTGTGTGTGGTGACCGTGGCCCGCCGCCCGCCTGCCTCACCATGAGATTATTTACTTCAGTCTTCAGTTCAACTTCAGCCTGTGGTACACACAGGCCAACACCAGGTCAGTTGTATATGTGCAGTGCTGCTGCTTATTGGGGACCTGTGCTGTGCAGTGCTGCCTATTAGGGACCTGTGTGCCTGCCTAATGGGGACCTGTGCTGCCTATTGGGGACCTGTGCTGCCTATTAGGGACCTGTGCCTGCCTATTGGGGATCTGTGCAGCACTGTGCTGCCTATTGGGGACCTGTGCCTGCCTTTTGGGGACCTGTGCTGCCTATTGGGGATGTGTGCTGCCTATAGGGAACAATGCTGCCTATTGGGGACCTGTGCCTGCCTTTTGGGGACCTGTGCTGCCTATTGGGGACGTGTGCTGACTATAGGGTACAATGCTGCCTATTGGCGACCTGTGACTGCCTTTTGGGGACCTGTGCTGCCTATTGGGGACATGTGCTGCCTATAGGGAACAATACTGCCTATTGGGGACCTGTGCCTGCCTATTAGGGAACAATGCTGCCTATTGGGGACCTGTGCTGCCTATTAGGGAACAATGCTGCCTATTGGGGATTTGGCACATTGTAGTTCTGATGTGATTTTATAAGTACTATACATTAGTAAATTATTATTACTCTGTCGATTATACTTGTGGTTGTGATATTTTCATGAACCATTCTTTTTGTGGTGTTCTAGTTGTGGAAATATGTCAATTTAACCCTGGAATTAAAATCATCATTGTTTGACATAGATGGGACTTGAGTAACACCAGTTTGCAGGAAGGGTATGGTGATTTTTACTTTTAATTTCCATTAGGAAGCAGACATGTAGTGCACAGCCTGGCCAGCCGGACAGTCAAGTAAGACAACTGCATAGAAATATATGCAGCTGTCACACTCGGGGCAGGAGAGCCGCTGGCCAGAATGTGCACTGTTCTGATCTCATTCCAATTTATTTTTTTTTCAACTGTTTGACTGCGCCCCTACTTGTATATGTTTGAGGAAAAGGTGCGTGTAAATGGGTGTGGCTTAATACTGGGTGTGGCTTAAAATAGGTGTGGCTTAAAATGGGGGTGGTTTTCCCACACACAAACACAGAACCTGTTGTTAAAAATTTGAATCCCACCACTGACCTGGAGGCTTCCCTAGCAACCATGGGCCAAGTGTTGGTTGAGTCTAATTGATGTGTAATAGCTTCATCTACATTGACGGCTCTACATCAGGGTAAGTACCCTGTGGTGGAGCACAACACAGAATTCAGACAGAATTGAATAATGCTGCAAAATTGTCTTATTTTTAAAGAACTGACTATCCGGTGCAGTTAAAGATGAGTTAGCACCGGCTGATGTCGTACAAACCTTGATGACTTCTTGCACCATTGTATTTGAATTGACACCCAGTTATCTGAGAGAAGACTGGAGAATTGGAGTTCAATCTTGTCTCGTAATCATTATCCACCTGCTTCATCCACTAATCCAAGAGACCTTGTAATAAAGAGTCCTCACATAACTGAAGCTGAACCCATGCAGGTTGACAGCCAATTAAAACGTGAAAGTGACAAGAATAAAGAAGGCGACAACGGCAAAATCAGTGTTATTATTGTGGCAAGTCTAACCACTTTCTCATCAATTTTCCTTCTCGATTACGTAACACAGTGGCAGTGGTAGCGAATCCCCACCTTTTCAATGAAGAACTGGTCTTATCTGAGCAAGCGCCTCCACTGACTGCCGTCATCCATTCAATTTCTTCTATTGCACCTAACATAAAAAAAAAAAAAAGAATTCTTATTGCTTCATTTCTATCAAGTTTCACGTTGATTTTCTATGGACTTCCACATCTACCAAGGTAGATTCGAGAACATATTGAAATTTTACGGACATTTCTTTCACTAAAAAGCACATGTTGAAAATCCAAGACAAATTTTCATGTATTATCATGGAAACTTGATGGATCCGCACCAAGTTAGTGACTAGTGAATCAAGAGACTGAGCACTTGGAGATCGTTATGGAACCTAATTACCATGAGGTTTTATTCTTTTTGTTAGGGCTCATACTCACTTGTGAGAAATATGGATGAGTGCAATCCGATAAAAAATCGGATTGTACTCGGACCAATGTTATTCAATAGGTAACATCTCATTTGCGCGTTTTTTTCTCAGCCAAAATCGGACTGAGAAAAAAATCGCAGCATGTTGCGTATTGCTGCAATTTTCGGACGAGACTCGCTAATGCAAGTCAATGAAAAAAGTCAATGAAAAAAAAAATTGCACAGCACTCGGCAATTCATGTCCGGCTACTGTAAAATCACACTGACAGCTCACAAAGCATTACATATATACACATAGAATATATATATAATATCTATATCTAATATATGCATGCATAATATATATACACATAAAATAATATATACACAATAAATATGTAATATATTATATTTATACAGTACATAATATATATATATATAGAATATATATACATAAAATAATATATATATATATAGATATACATATTATATATATGATATATTAATATATTATATATACATATCATATATAATATATATACTTATAATATATAATATAATAAGAATATAATATATATAAATTATATATATATAATATATAAAGCTCAAGTGTGTGTGTATGTATGTATGTGTGTGTGTATTTCCGGGATTGGCATCCGCACCGTCGCAGCTACAGCCATAAAATTTGGCACAGCCACACGTCTGGACCCCGAGAGTGTCCTAAGCTATGTTGTGAGGCGAAATTTTAACCCCGCGCGTTCCAATTCACCAAACAATTTTGCCCCTACATAATGGGGAAAAAGTGTGTGCATATCAAGCCCCGCCCCTCATTATGATGTCACAATGGTTGCCATGGTGACTCTGATGTCATCATAGGTTGCAAGCCCCACCGCTCATTATGATGTTATAATGGTTGACTATGGGATGGAGGATGTGTGATGGGTATATGGGCACTGGACTATGGGATGGAGGATATGTATGACGGATATATGGGCACGGGACTATGGGATGGAGGATATGTATGATGGGTATATGGGCATGGGACTATGAGATGAAGGATGTGTGATGGGTATATGGGCACTCGACTATGGGATGGTGAATATGTATGATGGGTATATGGGCACGGGCCTATGGGATCGTGGATATGTATGATGGGTATATGGGCATGGGGCTATGGGATGGAGGATAATTATAATTTGTTATAACTAGCCACGGTTAGTTACTATGCCCGGGCAGTGCCAGGCACTTCAGCTAGTATATATACAGTTGTGGCCAAAAGTATTGACACCCCTGCAATTCTGTCAGATAATACTCAGTTTCTTCCTGAAAATTCTTGCAAACACAAATTCTTTGGTATTATTATCTTCATTTAATTTGTCTTAAATGAAAAAACACAAAAGAGAATGAAGCAAAAAGCAGAAAATTGATCATTTCACACAAAACTCCAAAAATGGGCCAGACAAAAGTATTGGCACCCTCAACCTAATACTTGGTTGCACAACCTTTAGCCAAAATAACTGCGACCAACTGCTTCCAGTAACCATCAATGAGTTTCTTACAATGCTCTGCTGGAATTTTAGACCATTCTTCTTTGGCAAACTGCTCCAGGTCCCTGATATTTGAAGGGTGCATTCTCCAAACTGCCATTTTTAGATCTCTCCACAGGTGTTCTATGGGATTCAGGTCTGGACTCATTGCTGGCCACCTTAGAAGTCTCCAGTGCTTTCTCTCAAACCATTTTCTAGTGCTTTTTGAAGTGTGTTTTGGGTCATTGTCCTGCTGGAAGACCCATGACCTCTGAGGGAGACCCATCTTTCTCACACTGGGCCCTACATTATGCTGACAAATTTGTTGGCAGTCTTCAGACTTCATAATGCCATGCACACGGTCAAGCAGTCCAGTGCCAGAGGCAGCAAGGCAACCCCAAAACATCAGAGAACCTCCGCCATGTTTGACTGTAGGGACCATGTTCTTTTCTTTGAATGCCTTTTTTTTCTCCTGTAAACTCTATGTTGATGCCTTTGCCCAAAAAGCTCTACTTTTGTCTCATCTGACCAGAGAACATTCTTCCAAAACGTTTTAGGCTTTTTCAGGTAAGTTTTGGCAAACTCCAGCCTGGCTTTTTTATGTCTCGGGGTAAGAAGTGGGGTCTTCCTGGGTCTCCTACCATACAGTCCCTTTTCATTCAGACGCCGACGGATAGTACGGGTTGACACTGTTGTACCCTCGGACTGCAGGGCAGCTTGAACTTGTTTGGATGTTAGTCGAGGTTCTTTATCCAACATCCGCACAATCTTGCATTGAAATCTCTTGTCAATTTTTCTTTTCCGTCCACATCTAGGGTGATTAGCCACAGTGCCATGGGCTTTAAACTTCGCACGGTAGACACAGGAAAATTCAGGTCTTTGGAGATGGACTTGTAGCCTTGAGATTGCTCATGCTTCCTCACAATTTGGTTTCTCAAGTCCTCAGACAGTTCTTTGGTCTTCTTTCCTTTCTCCATGCTCAATGTGGTACACACAAGGACACAGGACAGAGGTTGAGTCAACTTTAATCCATGTCAACTGGCTGCATGTGTGATTTAGTTATTGCCAACACCTGTTAGGTGCCATAGGTAAGTTACAGGTGCTGTTAATTACACAAATTAGAGAAGCATCACGATTTTTCGAACAGTGCCAATACTTTTGTCCACCCTCTTTTTATGTTTGGTGTGGAATTATATCCAATTTGGCTTTAGGACAATTTTTTTTGTGTTTTTTTTTTTTTTTTTTTTATTTGAGACAAATTAAATGAAGATAATAATACCAAAGAATTTGTGTTTGCAATCATTTTCAGGAAGAAACTGAGTATTATCTGACAGAATTGCAGGGGTGTCAATACTTTTGGCCACAACTATATATAATACATGTTAGTGACAAATACAATTAGTATAGTGTTGTTTCAAAATTATGCACATGTATTTAATTAATAAATGATTATTTCAAGGGACAAAATGGCGTAAGGTCCCCCTATAATTTATAGACCGCAACACTATAATAATTATATTTGTCACTGACATGTGTATATACATATATATATATATTTAAAAATATTTATATTATATATTATCTGTTTCAATATATATTATATATATTATATGTATGTATATATATATATATATATATATATATGATATGTATATATAAAAACCAAAGCCCTTAATTCACTTGTTGGCTTCTGTAAAATCATTACAGAACCCGACAGGCCAGGAGACATGGTTTACGTACAGTAAACCACTGTAGAACAGTTAGCTTTATATACAGTATGTCAATGTGTATTAGCGTTAATAGTATTTGTGTGTTAAATTTGGGACCTGTATGTATTTACTAAAAGAATGTATTCACGGAAAAAAATTGTGTGGGATCCCGCAGAGAGAGAGAAGCCAGTGTATGAGGGCAGATATTAATAGCCTATAAAGGGACCATTGTTATTGCTCCCCCCTCGGCTAAAAACATCTGCAGTCTTTATTAAACATTTTGCCATCTTTATTAAGCTCCCAATCCAATCAAAGCCTTTGTTCTCCTGTAAAAAATCCAAAATAAAAAAGCAACAATATCCCATACCTATCCTCCGTACAGTCATGTCCCACGCTGCAATCCATCTCAAGGGGTTAAATAGTTTACAACCGGAAGCGGTGCAAATGCGACCATCCCGGCTGTAAGCCATGGAGGAATGAATGAAAAGCTGCCTGTGCAGCCTTCCTGCCTGACTGGACGTGAACTCAATATTGTGGGAAAGTTTTGGAACATTTTCCCACGCTGCCAGTTCACCGCAGGTCAGGTGGGGAGTCTGTGCAGCCTCAGTGACTAACGCTGACATCACTTAGGCTGCGCAGACTCCCCACCTGACCTGAGATGAACTCGAGGGCATGGGAAAATGTTCAGAAACTTTCCCACGCTAATGAGTTTATTAAAAAAATATGTAGATGAAAATTTATCCAAAAAGTTTATTCATCCATCCTTATCCCCAGCCGAGGTGCCTATATTTTTCATCAAAAAGAAAGATGGTTCCTTTAAATTAAATAAAATTACTGTATAGAATCATTATCCTCTGTCTTTGATCCCCAAGTTGGTGCACATAGGTCATCCTGCAAAAAATGTTCACCAAGCTGGATATTTGAAGGGCGTGCAATTTGGTTCATGTTAGACCAGGTGATGAATGGAAAACAGCGTTTAGATCGTATTATGGACATTATGAATATTTAGTCATGTAATTTGGACTTTGCAACGCTCCCACATCAAACACGTGCCCCACGCTCATCATACACCACCACTATGGGGGACTTCAACTACCCTGAAATACACTGGGGAACTGAAACCTGCAGTTCCAGCAAAGGTAATAGGTTTTTGACAACTATGAGAGACAATTACCTTTCACAACTGGTTCAGGACCCAACAAGAGGGGGGGCACTGCTAGACCTAATATTAACCAACAGGCCAGACCGCATATCAAATATAAGGATTGAGGGTCACTTGGGTAATAGTGATCACAAAATAATAAGTTTTCATGTATCCTTTAATAAGATGTGTAGTAGAGGGGTTACAAGGACACTAAACTTCAGGAAAGCAAATTTCCAATGGATGAGAGATGATCTTGGTGCAATGAACTGGGACGATATCCTGAGACATAAAAATACACAAAGAAAAATGGGAGATGTTTATTAGCATCCTGAATAGGACCTGTGCACAATATATACCGTATGGGAATAAACATGCTAGAAATAGGAGGAAACCTCTATGGTTAAATAGAGCTGTAAGGAGCGCAATAAGTGACAAAAAGAAAGCATTTAGAGAATTAAAGTAAGTAGGTAGTGATGAGCCATTAAATAAATACAGAAAATTAAATAAATTCTGTAAAAAGCAAATCAAGACAGCAAAGATTGAGACAGAGAGACTCATTGCCAGAGAAAGTAAAAATAATCCCAAAATATTCTTTAACTACATAAACAGTAAGAAACTACAAAAATGATAGTGTTGGCACCCTTAAAAATAGTCTGGGTGAAATGGTGGATGAGGATGAGGAAAAAGCCAATATGCTAAATGACTTTTTTTCAACAGTATTTACACAAGAAAATCCCATGATGGATAACATGATTAGTGATAAAAAATTCTCCATTAAATGTCACCTGCTTAACCCAGCAGGAAGTACGGCGGCGTCTAAAAATCACTAAAATTGCCAAATCCCCAGGCCCGGATGGGATACACCCCCGAGTACTGCAGGAATTAAGTACAGTCATAGATAGACTATTATTTTTAATCTTTAAAGATTCCATATTAACAGGGTCTGTACCACAGGACTGGCGTATAGCAAATGTGGTGCCAATATTCAAAAAGGGGACAAAAACTGAATTTGGAAATTATAGGCCAGTAAGTTTAACCTCAACTGTGGGTAAAATCCTGGAGGGTTTTCTAAGAGATACTATAATGGAGTATCTGAAGAAGAATAACCTCATGACCCAATATCAACATGGGTTTACGAGGGACCGTTCCTGTCAGACTAATCTGATAAGCTTTTATGAAGAGGTAAGTTGAGGACTGGACTAAGGGAATGCAGTGGACGTGGTGTACATGGACTTTTCAAAAGCTTTTGATACGGTGCCACACAAAGGGTTGATACATAAAATAAGAACAATGGGGATAGGGGAAAATATGTGTAAGTGGGTTAAGAGCTGGCTCAGGGATAGGAAGCAAAGGGTGGTTATTAATGGAGCACACTCAGACTGGGACACGGTTAGCAGTGGGGTACCACAGGGGTCAGAATTGGGTCTGCTTCTTTTTAACATATTTATTAATGACCTTCTAGGGGGCATAGAGAGTAGGATTTCAATATTTGCAGATGACCCTAAACTCTGCAGGGTAATCAATACAGAGGAGGACAATTTTATATTACAGGAGGATTTATGTAAACTAGAAGCTTTGGCTGATAAAGGCAAATAAGCTTTAATGGGGATAAATGTAAGGTCATGCACTTGGGTAGAACAAACAAGATGCATAATTATGTGCTTAATTATAAAGCACTGGGCAAAACTGTCACTGAAAAAGACCTGGGTGTATGGGTGGATGACAAACTCACATTTAGTGGCCAGTGTCAGGCAGCTGCTGCAAAGGCAAATAAAATAATGGGATGCATTAAAAGAGGCATAGATGCTCATGGGGAGAACATAATTTTACCTCTATATAAGTCACTAGTGCGACCACACTTAGAATACTGTGTACAGTTCTGGTCTCCGGTGTATAAGAAAGACATAGCTGAACTGGAGCGGGTGCAGAGAAGAGCGACAAAGGTTATTAGAGAACTGGGGGGTCTGCAATACTAAGACAGGTTATTACACTTGGGGTTATATAATTTGTAAAATCGAAGGCTTCGGGGTGATCTTACTACAATGTATAAATAAATGCGGGGACAGTACAAAGACCTTTCTAATGATCTTTTTACTCTTAGACCTGTGACGGGGACAAGGGGGCATCCTCTACATCTGGAGGAAAGAAGGTTTACGCATACTCACAGAAGCGGATTCTTTACTGTAAGAACAGTGAGACTATGGAACTCTCTGCCAAATGATGTTGTAATGAGTGATTCCCTACTAAAATGTAAGAAGAGACTGGATGCCTTTCTTGAAAAGTATAATATTACAGGGTATATACACTATTTTCTTTAATATTGCATTGATCCAGGGAGCTAGTCTGATTGCCGTATGTGGAGTCGGGAAGGAATTTTTTCCCCCAATGTGAAGCTTACTGTTTGCCACATGGGTTTTTTTTTTGCCTTCTTCTGGATCAACATGTTAGGGCAAGTTAGGATAGGATATGGGTTGAACTAGATGGACTTGAAGTCTTCCTTCAACCTTAATAACAATGTTACTATCCTAGCCAAAGTGCTCAAAATGCTTTAGTGGCATTGCAAATATTTTCCCGCACTTTCACCGAATGTTAACGAATTTTATCGATTTTATGAAGATTTGCTCATGTTTCCGATCACGAAAATGAAGGTGCCAAATTTATGTTTGGCGATTATTTTTCTTACACATTCGCTCATCTCTACTAGCAACTGAGAGGGGACTTGCTTCAGTGTAAGTTTAGGTTTGTCCTGTTCATTTTCCTTGATCTTTCTGTATGCAGGCCCATCAAACTGGTATGCAAAGACTTCTTTTAGCTCCTTGACCACCTTGGGATTTTGCATTTTTGTGATTTTGTTTTTTACTCCCCTTCTTCCCAGAGCCATAACTTTATTAATTTTTCTGTCAATATGGTCGTGGAAGGGCTTGTTTTTGCAGGACGAGTTGTACTTTTGAACAACACCATTGATTTTACCATATAGTGTGCTGGAAATTGGGAACAAAATTCCAAGTGCGATGAAATTGCCAAAAAAGTGAAATTCTACAATTGTTTCTTTTTTTTTTTCAAAATGTTTACTAAATGCTAAAAATGACCTGCCATTATGATTCTCCTGATGATTATGAGTTTTTAGATGCCAAACATGTATAGGTTCTTTTTTATTTAAGTAGCGAAAAAAAAATTCAAAGTTTGCATTAAAAAATCAGGTGAGTCAGGAGTTCACCGTGAGACAATGAGCAGTGGTAGCATGCGCAGCTCAGTGTCTCTGCTGGATGGCAGGCTGTATAGTCGCATCATGCAACAATGCAGCCTGTCATATAGATGTAGCAGAGGTAGACCCATCGCTGGAAAAATGGATTATCTTCTCACAGGACAGGTGAAGAATATGGATATTTATTATTTTAATTCTCTGTATTCTATCTATTATATTCTGTCCGGTCACACTGTGATTTTACTATACAGGAATTACCAGCCTTTCAAAGCACATTGGTGTGTAAAAACTGGATGGTACTCGCTTGGTCCAAGTGCTGTGCGATTTTTTTTTTTTCTTTTACCCATTCTTCTCTTGCCAAATGTGATCCGCATGCTGCGATTTTTTTTTTCAGTTTGATCGTGATCTGATCCAAGCTGAAAAAAAGTCGCAGATGAACACACAATGACAGAATAACATTGGTTCAAATGCAATCTGATTTTCAATTGGATTGCATTTGTTCAATTTAATCCCAAGTGGGAATGAGCC
This sequence comes from Dendrobates tinctorius, assembly GCF_039654945.1. Classification (NCBI taxonomy): domain Eukaryota; kingdom Metazoa; phylum Chordata; class Amphibia; order Anura; family Dendrobatidae; genus Dendrobates; species Dendrobates tinctorius. The sequence goes on along the minus strand of NW_027361676.1, from coordinate 36,756,186 downwards.
TTTAAATATGCTTTCGCTCGTGGCACAACCTTTTTAAGTTTGATCTGTAATGGAGGATGATTCTCTGACATTCCATTATTGTGCTGCCAATTAATTATACCCGGAGAGAACTGCTCAGAATGAATTGTGCGCTTTTTTTTGGTAGGATAACTGTGGGAATAGCTGAATTAATCTAGGCGTCCTCTGTGTCTGTCCCCCTTCCATGACAGATATTAACTGTTTTTCAGAGTGAATGATGAGTTCAGGAGGTAAGTGAAGGAAGAAGTGTCTCATAAATGGAGAAAGAAGCATATATCTATAATAGGATGGGTTACACAGATTCATATATTCACTTGTATTATTGATTTCTGCAGTTTGTAGCAACAGTAACCATGCAGTGAGCCACGGAGGAAGCGCCAGATGTTGCACAGTGGCCAGCTGGGACATATACAGTTGTGCTCAAAAGTATACATACCCTGGCAGAATTTTTGCTTTATTGGCCTTTTTTCAGAGAATGTGAATGATAACACCAAATTTTTTTCTCCACTCATGGTTAGTGGTTGAGTGAAGCCATTTATTGTCAAACTACTGTGTTTTCTCTTTTTAAATCATAATAACATCCCAATGACCCTGATGAAAAGTTCACATACCCCATTTCTTTATACCAAGTATTGCCCCTCTAACATCAATGACAGCTTGAAGTCTTTTGTGGTAGTTGTGGATGAAGTTCTTTATTTTCTCAGATGGTAAAGCTGCCCACTCTTCTTTGCAAAAAGCCTCCAGTTCCTGTAAAGTCCAGGGCTGTCTAGCATGAACTGCGCACTTGAGATCTCCCCAGAGTGGTTCAATGATATTGAGGTCAGGAGACTGAGTTGACCACTCCAGAACCTTCACTTTGTTCTGCTGTAGCCAATGTCAGGTCGACTTTGCCTTGTGTTTTGGATCGTTGTCACGTTGGAACGTCCAAGTACGTCCCATGCACAGCTTCTGGGCTGATGATTGCAAATTTGCCTCCAGTTGCTAATAACACACTGCATTCATCTTTCCTTCAACTTTGACCAAGTTTTTTGTGCCTTTGTAGATCACACATACCAAAACATCAGCCATCCACCTCCGTGCTTTACAGTAGGAATGGTGTTCCTTTAATCATAGGCCTTGTTGACCTTTCTTCAAATGTAACAATTATGGTTGTGGCCAAAAAGTTCAATTTTGGTCTCATCACTCCAAAGTATCTTGTTCCAGAAGTTTTGAAGCTTGTCTCTGTGCTGTTTTGCACATTGCAGATGAGATATTTTGTGGCATTTGCGCAGTAATTGCTTTTTTCTGGCGACTCGACCATGCAGCCCATTTTTCTTCAAGTGCCTCCTTATTGTGCATCTTGAAACAGCCACACTGATAGTTTTCAGAGAGTCCAGTATTTCAGTTAATGTTATTTGTGGGTTTTTCTTTGCATCCCGAACAATTTTCCTGGCAGTTGTGGGCAAAATTTTTGTTGGTCTACCTGACCATGGTTTTGTTTTTATGGAGCCCCTTATTTTCCATTTGTTAATCACAGTTTGAACGCTGCTGACTGTCATTATCAATTCCTTGGATATCTTTTTGTATCCCTTTCCTGTTTTATACAGTTCAACTACCTTTTCCTGTAGATCCATTGACAATTCTTTTGCTTTCCCCATGACTCACAATTCAGAAACATCAGTGGCTGGATGAAAGATGCAAGAGTGTTTGGAACCCAGAAACTCACTCAGCTTTTATGCACACACACTGATTACAAGCAAACAGGTCACAGGTGAGAATGCTACCTTTAGTAGCCATTCAAACCCATTTGTGTCAACGTCAATGTATGTTATCAGGCCAAAATCCCCAGGGTATGTGAACTTTTGATCAGGGTCATTTGGATGTTTTGGGTTGTCATCATGATTTTAAAAGAGAAAACACAGTAGATTGACAATAAATGGCTTCATCCAACCACTAACCATGAGTGAAGAAAAAGTTTTGGTGTTATCATTCATATTCTCCGAAAAAAGGCCAAGAAAGCAAAAATTCTGCTGGTTTATGTAAAATTTTGAACACAAATGTAGTTCCACTGGCAGCGGATTTTAATGTCACAGTAGCTGAAGTGAGTAGACACCTAAACTCTTTCCTCATGTCTGCAACAATTGTTAATAGCAGGAGATGGCACTTATGGAGATTGTGTAGGACCCTTCGGGGGTAGTCATCAACCCCAACTACAATTACCCTAATTGCCACCACACCAGAGCACACAGATAAAGCCCCATTCTGAGCAACTCGTGTGATGTGCCAATTCCTGTGCGACTGTGGGCTTGTATTTTTAGGCTGGGAACAGTACAATAACCATGAACCTTTCCAGTCTGATAATATAAATCCACAGCTGTCTGCTGTACCTTGGCTGGTTATCAAAAATAGGGGGAACCCCATTTTTTTAAATTATTTATTTATTAAAACCAGGCTATAAAAACCTACGTAAAAGCACTTACAATGCATGTGCTTTTGTTTATCTATGGATTTATGGCATGTAGTGCAAGTCTAAGGGACTAAGATGCCATACAGAAGACTGAGCATTCTAGCAAGAGAAATTCACATGCTGCGGCTTGGAAACTTGCTCCGAAGGTGAGTTTACGCAGCATAAAATTGAAGGACAGTGGGCATTGGATTTCTGTTAATCACATCCACTGTGCTTGTTCTATACAAGGCAGCATTTTGGACTCAGTGAAAATATGCATTCAGAACACTATTGTTACTGATCATGAGCATCCAGCATAATGACAGTAGCCAATATGGCTATGGCATTATTGTGTATGGAAGGCAATACTCGCATGTTTATTGACTGTCTAACAACCACAAAACATGTGAGGCGGGGACTCGAGCATGGCGCTCGAGCACCCACGATACTCGATCGAGTAACGAGCACACCCAAGCACGCTCACTCAGAGTCATCACTAATCTACTATAGTTATAGACCAGTGACTGAGGCTCCAGATAATGCTGGAGCCTGACGAGGGATGCAAAATACTTTATATCAAGACCTTACCTCACAAGTGTGATCCTTACATGAATAGTCCACCAGTAATGTTTCCACTAACCTCCTCTTGTAGGGTGCCAAATTTATTTTTTTGGCAATGAATATATGGGTGCATGTGATGGAGGCAGATTATTGTCATGCTCATGTCCTGACTGGCGTGCGTGAGCCAGGAGGTTGTGGCCCCTCCGTGCCACAAACCAGACTACCCTGGAAGGGGCGTGACTAGGACAGCTGCCTTGGTTTTCGCTGGAACCTCTGATGGTGAGGTCAGGCTTGTGCGGCAGGCAGCTGCCAGGTGCCACTCCAGGGTGGTGTCTGGTTGTGGCTGCTGATCCCACTTGGGGAGACGGTGGCACAGCTAAGACACAGGCACACGGGCACGGCTGAGACACTGGCAGGCGGACATAGCTGAGACAATGGCAGGCGGACACGGCTGAGACACTGGCAGGTGGACACGGCAGAGACACTGGCAGGCGGACACGGCAGAGACATTGGCAGGCGGACACGGCAGAGACACTGGCTGGCGGATACGGCAGAGACACTGGCTGGCGGACACGGCAGAGACACTGGGCAGGCTGGCACGGCAGAGAAACTGGGCAGGCAGGCACGACAGAGACACAGGGCAGTCTGGCACGGCAGAGACGCAGGGCAGGCTGACACGGCAGAGACACAGGGCAGACAGGAGTGGTATATGAAGGAACAGGTAGATATCTGTTCACACAGCAGGTGCAGGTACTGGAACAGGCACGAACAGGACAGAACAGCTTTGGAGCTGTTCACACTGGAGGTCCAGGTATGGGTACTGGCAGGAAAGAGTGGAGTATGAAGAAACAGGTTTGGACCTGTTCACACAGGAAGAGAAGGTACAGGTACAGACAGGAAAGAGTGGAGTATGAAGGAACAGGTTTGGACCTGTTCACACAGGAGGAGAACCGCAAGGCTGCAGAGAAGAGCCAGAGGTTCTGCAGCAGCAGAAGCAGGACAAAGCAGAACCGCAAGAGTGCAGAACACAAGCACACAGGGAGGACACAAGGAAAGACACAGCAGGGAATAAAGCCAAAGACAGGGAGACAGGCAGACAGAGGTAGGAGACAAGGAACAGGCCAAGGACACAGGGACCAGAGCACACACAGATACAAAGCAAGGCTAGGAGCTACAGCACAGGGACCAGGAAATACTGCCTCCTGGAGGGCGGCAAGACAGGTACAAGGCAAGGCTAGGACAAAGACACAGAAACCAGGATATTCTGCCTCCTGGAGGGCAGACAGAGAGTACCAAGCAAAGCTAGGAACAAGACCTCAAGAAAAGGATAAACACAGAGCAAGACCTGGCAGCTCAGTAGCAAGACACAAACTGAGTTAACACATTGCACAGGCAAGGTTCCACTGGGTGGAACTGCCCTAAATACTAGAGGGCTTGTGGTAATTGGTCAGGGACACATTAGACAGGTGCACCCCGACTCCATAAGAACCAGAGCGTTCTGGCACCGCCCCCCTATGCACACAGCCAGGAAACATGCACAGAGCAGATAGGACACAAGCGGCACAGAGCATGCAGCTGGAAGCAGTCAGAAATGACAGCATGGCCTGGAGCAGTGCATAAGTTGGTGTGTGGGGGATGGGAGGCCATGCAGCGATGCCAGCAGGGTTGTTTGTTGTGTGCTCATCTGTTCATTCACCTTTTGTGTCCGAGAATCTCCCTCTTCTGGTGAAGGAAGGTAGTGAGGCTGATTTGGATGAAAGAAACCAAACACCTGATCAGGTGGACTGTGACGGGGTAACGGGAACTTCAGACTGGATATTAGGCAGCCGACGCCCTTCTGAGAGGCTGGTGATTTCTCTGCTGGATTCTTGGAGACCAGTCTGATTCCTGCTTCCCAAAGATAAGTTTTTGCTCTGCTATTGAACTTATTAGTTTTGGTTTTGTTTTCCCTGTTTTCTGAGTTCAGCCATCCCTGGCTGGGGGTGTGCTGGATTCTTTTTTCTTGATCAGTATTCTCTTCTGCTCTGCTTTCAGAATATTCTGAGTGCTGATATAGGGTTTGAAGTCTAGTGACTTCCGGGTCCTTTTTGCTTATCAGTTGTGTTGGTAATATTTTTAGCAGGGGTTTTCTCGGATTGCAGACAGCAGCTTTTCTGTCCTGTCCTTTTTAGTTAGCTTGGGCCCCATCGTTTGCTCAACCTATCTTTCTATCTGTGTTAGTGTTTTCATCTTGCTTCACCGTCATTATATGTTGGGGGCTGCCTATTGCTTTGGGGTCTGCTCTGGGGCAGTCAGTTTTTCCCTTTTTTCTCTTTAGGTTTATGTAGATCTCCGGCTGTGACGAGGTGTCTAGGATCACTGTAGGAACACTCCACGGCTACTGCTAGTTGTGTGTTAGGATTAGGGGTCTGCAATCCGCTAGTTTCCAACCTCTCTAATTTTCTGGGCTGAGCTTGTGTTTTGTTTTTTCCTCCTTGGTGACTCAATCATAACAGTAGTTACAATTATTTAGAGGTGAGATAAGGCAGAGATGATATCTTTTCTTAGCATTTTTTATATAAGCCCTTTTAAATTTAATGCAATAGGGTATTATGGATCAATCTCATGGATCGGTGAAAGATATTATAGTGCAGTAAATATCTTAAGACATTGTTGATGGTCCTCATAAGCAAAAGATGCTGAGAGTGAAGCTCCTCGACCTCCTCCATTACTATCCTCTGTTCTTTTGCAACCTCTAGAGATTTTGTGAATAATAGGATCCACATATAAAAGCTTTCCTCTATTTTTAATCTGATAAAGTTCACAGTTTCTAGGCAGAAAGTTGTAGTGATAATTTATTTTGTTCAGCTATGCCTTCTGTATGTGTGAGGGTCATGGAAAACAATCATCAGAAAACTTGCCCATTGCAAATCTGTCCAGTGCATCCAGCAAGATTGCACAGAAGAGCTGTGAAGGGGATCTCCTCTTTGGACAATCCCTAATTGCTAAAAGGGTCCGTTAACAATAAGCTGATCTTAAAGCGTGTTTTGCCGTTGGGGACACTGTTGTTATCTATTGAGAAACTAGCAGTAAAGCTGGCCATACACATGTAATAGCTGCTGATTGAGTGTTCATGCAGCAGCTATCTCTCTCAACTACTCCATACAAATGAACATTCTTCTCAGCATTCATATGTTTTTAAATGAAACCGTGGAGAAAGCCATTTCCAATTTGCTCCAGAAGCATCTTATCCCCTGAAAAAGAAAAGGGTTCAGTGATAATATTCTAACAGCCTGATCTTTATCAACCTATCAGGATCCTGACAGCGCCGGCGTACAGCCTCCGCTGAGCAGAGACTCACCAGCACTGTAGGGACCCCTGGGAACCAGAATAGCCAGAAAGTATAGGTGCACAGGACCTTAGTGATGAAGTTTAGCAAGCCGGCACGGGACCTATGGTTATGTGACTGCATGGGGGTGGAGCTTAGCGTCCTGCTTTCACAGAAGACAGCAAACTCAGAGTCAGGCAAAACGGAGGTCGTTCACAGTACGGACAGCGAGGTACAGAAGGGGTAAACAGACGGGAGGTCAGACAAAGCCAAAGGTCATACATAAGAGGGCGACGCGGTACCAAGGGGACGAGCAGAGAGAAGTCGGGTCACAAGCAGAGAGTCATACACGAAAGGTAACGCAGTACAAGAGGGACAGGCAGAACTCGTAACAGGGACAGAACTGAATCAAAACCAAACAAGCAAGCAAGATATCAGGCACAAGGCACACGTACGCACAAGGTCAACTAACTCAGCCGAGGGCAGGAGTATAACTGACACCGGACCTAGGTCCAGTGAGCATTAAATAGCCTCCCTCTGCCAGGGAGAGGCGGAATAATTAACCCCCAATCAGACCAGGATGGGCCAAAGCGAAACCCCGTCCTGGATCATGACACAACCCCAAAATTTATGTGATGAGGAAGAGTTAGAAAGCCCCCATATACATCAAACTGTTGATGGATCCCAGCGATATTGATGGCTTCGGCTGACTTTAGTCTATTGTGTGTGGGGGTCTTACGTGAAGGAAGGGAAAATGAATCATTGCACAGTGCCTAAGTCAAAGTTGTTATCTATTTATATAAAGCTGAGTGTATGTGTGTGTGTGTGTGTGTCAAGCCCCGCCCCGCATAATGATGTCATAATGGTTGCCATGGAGATGCTGATGTCATAATGGGTTGCAATGGTGACTGTTATGTCATAACGGTTGCCATGATGACGATGATGTCATAATAGGTTGCTATGGCGAAGATGATGTCAAAATGGGTATATGGGCACGGGACTATGGAATGGAGGATGTGTGATGGGTATATGGGCACTGGACTATGGGATGGAGGATATGTATGATGGTTATATGGGCACGGGACTATGGGATGGAGGATATGTATGATGGGTATATGGGCACGGGACTATGGGATGGAGGATATGTATGATGGGTATATGGGCACTGGACTATGGGATGGAGGATAATCATTATAATTTGTTATAACTGACCACTGTTAGTTACTACGCCCGGGCTCTGGCAATTGTGACTGTTATGTCATAACGGTTGCCATGGTGACGATGATGTCATAATAGGTTGCTATAGCGAAGATGATGTCATAATGGGTATATGGCACGGGACTATGGAATGGAGGATGTGTGATGGGTATATGGGCACGGGACTATGGGATGGAGGATGTATGATTGGGTATATAGGCATGGACTATGGTATGGCAGATATTTATGATGGGTATATGGGCACAGGACTATGGGATGGCAGATATGTATGATGGGGGTATGGGCACTGGACTGTGGGATGGAGGATATGTATGATGGGAATATGGGCACGGGACTATGGGATGGAGGATATGTATGATGGGTATATGGGCACGGGACTATGGGATGGCGGATATGTATGATGTGTATATGGTCATGTCATGGGACTATGGGATGGAGGATATGTATGATGGGTATATAGGCACTGGACTATGGGATGGAGGATATGTATGATGGATATATGGGCACTGGACTATGGGATGGAGGATAATCATTATAATTTGTTATAACTGACCACTGTTAGTTACTATGCCCGGGCTCTTCAGCTTGTAGTGAATATTTATACTTTGCTTTGGTTGTCATTCAGACAATTTATATATCTTTGATAATTTAACAGTTATAAAGCTAATTTAAAAATAGTATTCATAAAAGCAATAATACAGGGCGCTGACTCTGATATAGAGGTGCCTTTGTGTTAAGTTTTATGTGTTACAGAAGGAATAGGAAACTGGACAGAAGTTTCAATAATTTATAACCTTGTTATTCCCAATTAAAATACTTTCTTTCCCCAATTAAAATATCTTCTTCCTTAGGTAATGTAAAGTCATACCCCTTTTTATGTTTTTATAGCTGTAATAAAAACTTGCGACTGGGCATCTAAGATCAGACAAGCCTGGACACTAACAGACACTGGTTGTGTCCTCTTGTCTCCGATCAAAGGATTCTCTGATTTGATCAAAACTGGCAAATGTGTGAAACCTTTTGAGTTTATCCTAAAGCTTTCCACATCATTGCATGGTGCCAATGTAAGGGGGAAGACGGAGCCGCGGGTGTTGTGAGCTCATCTGTTCATTCACCTTTTGTGTCCGAGGATCTCCCTCTTCTGGTGAAGGAAGGTAGTGAGGCTGATTTGGATGAAAGAAATCAAACACCTGATCAGGTGGATTGTGACTGGGTAACAGGAACTGCAGACTGGATATAAGGCAGCCGACGCCCTTCTGAGTGGCTGGTGATTTCTCTGCTGGATTCTTGGAGACCAGTCTGATTCCTGCTTCCCAAAGATAAGTTTTTGCTCTGCTATTGAACATATTAGTTTTGGTTTTGTTTACCTTGTTTTTTGAGTTCAGCCATCCCCGGCCGGGGGTGTGCTGGATTCTTATTCCTTGTTCAGTGTTCTCTTTTGCTCTGCTTTCACAATATTCTGAGTGCTGATATAGGGTTTGAAGTCTAGTGACTTCAGGGTCCTTTTTGCTTATCAGTTGTGTTGGTAATAATTTTAGCACGGTTTTCTCGGATTGCAGACAGCAGCTTTTCTGTCCTGTCCTTTTCAGTTAGCTTGGGCCCCATCGTTTGCTCAACCTATCCTTCTATCTGTGTTAGTGTTTCATCTTGTTTCACCGTCATTATATGTTGGGGGCTGCCTATTGCTTTGGGGTCTGCTCTGGGGCAGTCAGTTTTTCCCTTTTTTTCTTTAGGCTTATTTAGATCTCCGGCTGTGACGAGGTGTCTAGGATCACCGTAAGAACACTCCACGGCTACTGCTAGTTGTGTGTTAGGATTAGGGGTCTGCAATCCGCTAGTTTCCAACCTCTCTAATTTTCTGGGCTGAGCTTGTGTTTTGTTTTTTCCTCCTCGGTGACTCAATCATAACACGCGGGTACCTGTACTAAACTGGATCCTGAACTGTTGAGGCTGAGGCCCATGTTGTCCGAGGGAAGGCAAAAAGGCCCAGACAGGTGCCCTGACCCAGAAGCCGGGGGCATGGTTAAAAGCAAAAGCACGCTCAGCGTCAGACAGTTTCCCGCCAGCAGTGACAGAGGCAAGGTGTGTGCGCTGAGTGCTCCGTGGTGTGCACAGCTGGGCCGTAATGCAACACGGCTGACCCAATGCCAGGACACTGCTGGAGCCCACTGCAGTAACAGGGAGAGAGCCGAGAACCATGTACAGCTGAGCGCCGCACAAAAGCCTGAGAGCCAGGGCAGGGTGCAGGACTGTACGCCACTGTTCTCGCTGCCGGACTGCTCGACCAGGACCCTGACAGTACTGCTGCCTTGTTTGCATTGGCCACATCCAATTATGGACTAGGGGCTCAGCGGAAGGTACTGGAGTCCGACCGCTGCCGCCAGAAGACGGACTACCATTGCCTGCAGGACCTCATTGGACAAGCACCCCACCGGCCATTGTTGGCGTTGCTGACGACTCCAAAGCATCATCTGCAGCCTGAGGAACATCTCACCCGATAAGTGTTTGAAAAAACTGCCATTACCCTGTTCATTGTTCATTAACTCTGCATATCTGTTATGAGCTCATTTTCTCCTTCACCTTTGATGTCCGATGAACTCCCTCTGCTGGTGAAAGGAGGTAGTGAAATTGATTTGGATGGGAAAAACCTGTCATCTGAACAGGTGGAGTGTGATTGGACATCCGGAATCTCTGAGTGGATATAAGGCCGCCGAGACCCTGCTGGGTTGCTAGTGATCCTCTCTGCTCTGAGCTCTGGCCTCCAGTTTAGTCCTGTCTACTAAAGCTAAGTTTTTGCTCTGCTATTGTTCCATGAGATTTTGTCTGGTTTACTTAGTGTTTGTGTTCAGCCAGCCCTGGTTGGGACTGGCTTAACTCCATTTTTGTCTCTGATCAGTTGATCTCTTTGCTCTGTTTTCAGAATATACCTGAGTGCTGATATAGTGATTTTGAAGTCTAGTGACTTCAGGGCCTTTTCTATCAGATGTGTTGGACATTATTTTTGGCAGGGTTTTTGCGTGATTGCAGACAGTTGCTTTTCTTTCCTGTCCTATCTAGTTAGTGAGGGCCCCATCATTTGCTCAACCTGTCTTTCTGTCTGTGTTGGGGGCTGTCTATTGCTTTGGGGTCTGCTCTGGGGCAGTTTAGATTTCCCCTTTCTTTCTTTAGGTTTATTTAGTTCTCCGGCTGTGAACGAGGTGTCTAGGACCACCATAGGAACACCCCACGGCTACTGTTAGTTGTTGTGAATAGGATCAGGGGTCTGCTATCCGCTAGCTACCAACCTCTCCGGTTTTCTGGACTTAGCTTGTATTTTTGTTTTTTCCTCCTCCGGTGACTCATTCATAACACATATCGTTACAATTTAACCGTTTATTTCCTCTTTTAACTGTTTGCCTCCCTGCGTGGAGTATCCCATTGTTAAATTAAATTGTTAACCCTTGTTCTGCCTCTCGTGCATCACTGCATCTTGCAACCTGCTCACACCAAAATGTGGGATTGTCAGAACTGGACCTCCTTTGGACCCGACTGCAAGAATCTCTGTCAGAAACACTGAATAAACCGTGGCGAGTAACCCATTGTGTTACTCAATATTCAGTGTTATTTAGATGGCTCCATGATGGGTAATTTGTGGTCCGACGAAGACAATCGCTGTTGAACCTTTGCCACTGTTTGAATTTTGTATGTATGATTTGTGGTTTATTAGAAGTTTCAATGTGTCAATAGGCTATAGGTGTATAACTGACAACTGTTGAATGAAATTAGATGAAGTGACGAGTATATATTTCAAGAGTAGAAGGATTGTTATATGTTGTCTTTGTTGTCTATATGACTTATTTCTGGAATAATATTGTTGTAAACTATGAGGATCCTTGGATGTTGGACTGAATGATTTTTGAGTGACCAATAAGTGCACTGTACCAGCGAGGGGTGCAGTGTAGATTAAGGGACTGATGTCTTGTAAACTAGTTCTGATGAATCATCGTCCTTGGTGTCCATGCTGTGTGAACTCAAGAGAGGAAATGTCATGATAGGAGTAGTCTTTTTTCCAGCCAGTATATCCAGACCAAGAAACAATAGCCAGAGAGGGGAGACATCGCACAGATTTAATTGTCAAGCTGTGCCACCATGCAGGATATTGAAGAAAACTTCTTGATTAAGTACTTAAAACTTGCAATTATGCTGTGATCAAGGTAACCTCTCCTCTTTTGTGCTAGATGTAATCTGTTTGAATCAGAGGAGGTGGATAAATATTTTGAGGAAAAAGAACTTATTCACCCATGACGTTATTTTGACTAGTAAAAGTAATTGCAGTAACTATTGGTAGTACGAGTTTTGGATTGCTATTTTGTTGGTTGTGTATCAATGTTGCACTCATTCACAGGGCTAGTTACCTGATGTTGATATTTCCTAGAAATTCGTCTCTTTCGAGAACCGTGGTTCTGGGAGTTGAAATCCTTTTTGCAGAGTCTTCTGCGGTTAAGACTCTATGGGCCCATTCAGTTCTTTGGATAACTGCCAACATTCAAGTTGCAGTCAGAGGGCTGGCAACTGAAAGGAAATAAGCAACCTCATAGGTACCACCCTTGTCCCTGCATGTGGTATAGCAGAAAGACTAAGAAGGAAAGGGAGAAGTGTATTTGCAATTGGGAAGGATTACCAGATAAGAACATACTTGAGTTGACTAGGATGTGGTTATAAGTAGTTAGTGTATCTCAATGAGTGAACATAAATCATAGGAAATAGACATAGAGCTTTGAATGTGATCTATGATACTAGATCTATGATAATATAAAAACGCAGAGACCCCTGTAGTCTCTGTACTTGATGTAAAACCTGCATCCTTTTTGACACCCCTGACTTATGCAGGAAAAATAGGATGGAACTGCAGATATTGTGGCCAACTGAATTCCTGAGGGGTTAATTACCGGGTGCTGTGGGTCCCCACACCCTTGTATGATGCCCAAGTAGGAAAAGTGTGACAGCTCTTCTATGATTTGTAATGATAGATATTTTCAGAAAAATAACCATGAATATATGGACAATAGTGAGTTGTGAATTAAAGATTCTGCCCAGACTTGTGAACAGCTTTACCCATTTATTTATACTTCTGAGTCTAAGACATGCCGAAGGAATGTGGTTGCTTTCCAAAACAACTGAACTTGGTGTGCTAAACCTCGGATGTAAAGACTTTTGATTTATATATGTTGCCTTAGGAGACCCACTGACATCATACCCTGCATACTGCCTGAGGACTTATATCTAGTATGTGGTCTCCAGACTTATAAATGGCTTCTCCCAGGTGCAGTAGGAACCTACACCTTAGGCATGTCTGCAACCTGCATGGTGATCTAGGAATAAATGCTGGTTCCAAATATTCCCTGTATATACGAGCTGCAGACAATCTCCCAGGACCAAATGGAAGCCCTCATACAGTTGTGGCCAAAAGTATTGACACCCCTGCAATTCAATTCTGTCAGATAATACTCAGATTCTTCCTGAAAATGATTGCAAACACAAATTCTTTGGTATTATTATCTTCATTTAATTTGTCTTAAATGAAAAAACACAAAAGAGAATGAAGCAAAAAGCAAAACATTGATCATTTCACACAAAACTCAAAAAATGGGCCAGACAAAAGTATTGGCACCCTCAGCCTAATACTTGGTTGCACAACCTTTAGCCAAAATAACTGCGATCAACCGCTTCCGGTAACCATCAATGAGTTTCTTACAATGCTCTGCTGGAATTTTAGACCATTCTTCTTCGGCAAACTGCTCCAGGTCCCTGATATTTGAAGGGTGCCTTCTCCAAACTGCCATTTTTAGATCTCTCCACAGGTGTTCTATGGGATTCAGGTCTGGACGCATTGCTGGCCACTTTAGAAGTCTCCAGTGCTTTCTCTCAAACCATTTTCTAGTGCTTTTTGAAGTGTGTTTTGGGTCATTGTCCTGCTGGAAGACCCATGACCTCTGTGGGAGACCCAGCTTTCTCACACTGGGCCCTACATTATGCTGCAAAAATTGTTGGTAATCTTCAGACTTCATAATGCCATGCACACGGTCAAGCAGTCCAGTGCCAGAGGCAGCAAAGCAACCCCAAAACATCAGGGCACCTCTGCCATGTTTGACTGTTGGGACCGTGTTCTTTTCTTTGAATGCCTCTTTTTTTCTCCTGTAAACTCTATGCTGATGCCTTTGCCCAAAAAGCTCTACTTTTGTCTCATCTGACCAGAGAACATTCTTCCAAAATGTTTTAGGCTTTTTCAGGTAAGTTTTTGCAAACTCCAGCCTGGCTTTTTTATGTCTCGGGGTAAGAAGTGGGGTCTTCCTGGGTCTCCTACCATACAGTCCCTTTTCATTCAGACGCCGACGGATAGTACAGGTTGACACTGTTGTACCCTCGGACTGCAGGACAGCTTGAATTTGTTTGGATGTTAGTCGAGGTTCTTTATCCAACATCCGCACAATCTTGCGTTGAAATCTCTTGTCAATTTTTCTTTTCCGTCCACATCTAGGGAGGTTAGCCACAGTGCCATGGGCTTTAAACTTCTTGATGACACTGCGCACGGTAGGCACAGGAACATTCAGGTCTTTGGAGATGGACTTGTAGCCTTGAGATTGCTCATGCTTCCTCACAATTTGGTTTCTCAAGTCCTCAGACAGTTCTTTGGTCTTCCTTCTTTTCTCCATGCTCAATGTGGTACACACAAGGACACAGGACAGAGGTTGAGTCAACTTTAATCCATGTCAACTGGCTGCAAGTGTGATTTAGTTATTGCCAACACCTGTTAGGTTCCACAGGTAAGTTACAGATGCTGTTAATTACACAAATTAGAGAAGCATCACATGATTTTTCGAACAGTGCCAATACTTTTGTCCACCCTCTTTTTTACGTTTGGTGTGGAATTATATCCAATTTGGCTTTAGGACAATTCTTTTTGTGTTTTTTCATTTAAGACAAATTAAATTAAGATAATAATAACAAAGAATTTGTGTTTGCAATCATTTTCAGGAAGAAACTGAGTATTATCTGACAGAATTGCAGGGGTGTCAATACTTTTGGCCACAACTGTATAGTTGAAATAGGATAGGGAATAAGAGTATATTCATTTACCCTTACATTACATAAATGTTGGTGCTACTAGTGTATTTAACTGCTCGAACTAATATAATTGTTATGACGACAATATGTAAAGAGACGCCCAAGATCAGACAACATAGACCATCAGTTAGCACATCTTCAAAATATCACATTTCTCCACCAGTAAACATATATGACGAGATTTATAAACAAAATGTCCATCAGTGAACGGGATTCATCCCCTCTAGCATGGGAAAGTAGCTGATGGATAAATTGCCTGTAAAAATTGAAAAGCCAGGAATTGTTATGGTAAATATTTAGACTTTGCTCATTCAGACAATTTATATATCTTTGATAATCTAATATTTTTAAATTGGTTGTATAAGTGTTATTCATAAAAGCAATAAAACAGGCGTTGTCTCTGATATAGAGGTGTGTTAAATTTTGTTTGTTATAAAAGCCATAGGAAACTGGACAAAAAAGTTTCAAGGAATTCATCAAAATCCATATTTTATGACCTTGTTATTCCCAATTAAAATACATTGTTCCCCCAATTAAAATCTTCTTCCATAGTTAATGTAAAGTCATACTCATTTTCATATCTTTGTGGTTATAATAAAAACTTGTGAATGGGCACCTGAGATTGAGCAATCCTGTACACTAAAGGCCTCGTTACACATAACGATGCCCCAGCGATCCCACCAACGATCCAACATGATGGGATCGCTGGGACATGTTAGGCTGATCGCTGGTGAGCTGTCACATAGACAGCCCCTCCAGCGATCAGGACCAGCGAGCAAGATGGTATCCAACGTAAGCGGCTCTTAGAGCGGCTCTTAGAAACCCGATGTTTACGTTGGATACCAGCGTGCAGCGTCGCTGATGGCTGGCTCCCGCTGCCACATGCAGCGATGCGCGTTGGTCAGCGGGAGACCAGCGATGAAAAAACGGCCCAGGACGATCCAGCACGATCAGCGATACCCAGCGGGGGGCCGGTCGCTGATGGATGTCACACACCGATATCGCTGGAGAGATCGCTGATGTGTCACAAAATCGGCGATCTCGCCAGCGATATCACTGTGTGTAACCAATCAATCGACTCTCTGATTTTATCAAGACTTGCAAACGTGTGATACCTTTTGAGTTTCTACTAAAGATTTCCATACAGATTACCACATCAAAGTGAAAGATCATCAAAATAAGAAAAATCATAATGATGTCATAAATTTGTTTTGCCTGTACGTCTGTCAGACATTTCTTGTAAAACCGCTGATAATCCCTTTCAAGGGGACCTTTCTTTAGATTTTTTTTATTTAACATCCTGTTCACTAAGCCTGTTTTCACTTTCATGACCAGGACAAGTTTTACAATTCTGACCAGTGTCACTTTATGTGGTAATAACTCTGGATGCTTCATCGGATCCAACTGATTCTGAGAATATTTTTTCGTGACACCCAATTACTCATTTTTGTAACAAAGTTTACAAAACCATTTTTTGGGATCTCTTCACATTTGAAGTGACTTTGAGGAGCCTATATGACAGAAAATCCACCCCAAATTACCCCATTTTAAAAACTGCACCCCTCGACGGGTTCAAAACCACATTCAATAAGGTTATTAACCTTTCAGGAGCTTCACAGGAATTAATGGAATGTGGAAGGAAAAAGTAAGATTGAATTTTTTTTAACAAAATTTCTTTTTATTTTCACAAGGGTAAACAGAAGAAATGGACCCCAAAATTTGTTGTGCAATTTCTCCTAAGCATGCCAATACCACAAATGTGGGGGGAAAATCACTGTTTGGGCACACAACAGTACTCGGAAGGGAAGGAGCGCCATTTGACTCTTTGAATGTAAAATTTGCTGGAATAATTAGCAGATGCCATGTTGCATTTGGAGAGCCCCTGATGTGCCTAAACAGTGGAAGCCACTCACAAGTGACAGCATTTTGGAAACTAGACCCCTCATAGAACTTATCTAGATGTGTGGTGAGCACCTCGACCCCCCAAGTGCTTCACAGAGGTTTATAACATTGAGCCGTGAAAATAAAAAAAAATCACATTTTTCCCACAAAAATGTTCTTTTAGGCCTTTTTTTTATTTTCACAAGGGTAATAGGAGAAAATTGTACTCAAAATTTATTGTGCAATTTCTCCTGAATACACAAATACCCCATATATGGGGGTAAACTACTGTTTGGGCACACGTGAGGGCTCAGATAAGAAGTGATGTTTTGGAAAGCAGACTTTGATGTAATGGTCTGTGGGTGTCATGTCTTGTTTGGAGAGCTCCTCATGTGCCTAAACAGTGGAAACCCCCCCACAAGTGACCCCATTTTGGAAACTTGACCACCCAAGGAATTTAGCTAGATGTTTGGTGAGCATCTTAAACCTACAGTTGCTTCACAGGATTTTACAACGTTGATTTGTGAAATATAAAAAACATATATTTTTCCCACAAAAATGTTTTTTTATCCCCAATTTATTTAATTTTCACAAGGATAGTAGGAGAAAATGGACGCCAATATTTTTTGTGCAATATCTCCTGAATACACCGATATCCCATATGTCTTTGAAAACTACTTTTGAGGCACAGTGCAAAGCTCAGAAGGGAAGAAGCACCATATTCGAAATCAGATTTTGCTGGACTGGTTTCACAGTGCCATGTCACATTGGCAGAGCCCCTGAAGTGCCAGAACAGCAGAAATCCCCTATAAGTGACCTAATTTTACAAACTACACCCTCCAATTAATTCATCAAGGGCTTCAGTGGTCATATTGACACCACATGTGCCTCACAGAATTTTATACCTTTGGGTGGTGGAGAAAGAATAATTACATTTTTACCATTAAAATGTTGTTTTAGCCCCAAGTTTATAGTTTTTCTAAGGGTAGTAAAAAAAATGGACCCCAGTTTGTTGTAAAAAATTTTCCTAAGTGCACCAACATCCTACTTACATCAGGGAAATAATTTTCAGGCGCAGTGCAAAGCTTAGGCTACTTTCACACTTGTGTTTTTTTGCGCTGCGCACCGTGCGCAGAGCAGACGCACATAAAAAACGCATCATGCATTTGTGTGCGCTTTTTTGCGGGTTTGGGTGCGTTTTTTTAGAAAACCGCATGCGTTTTTTTGCACATACGTGCGCATTACCATGCGCATGTATGCGCACCCATAGACTATAATGGGTGTTTGGCTGCAAAAAACGCATTGCGTGTGCATGCGTTTTTTGGGGGCAAGTCGGACGCACAAAAGATGCAACAGGATGCATTTTGTGCGCCCGAGCTCACACTACAAAAAACATGTGCATACAAACGCGTACAAAAGCATGTGTATGCGCACCTATGTGCACCCATGTAAAAGATAGGGGAAAAGCGCATGCTTTTTTGCGCTAAAAAACAGCGCAAAAAAACGCAACTGTGAAACCAGCCTTAGAAGGGAAGGAGCACCATATTATAGTGCAGATATTTCTGTTATGGTTTGTCGGTGCAATGACCCACTGGGAGAGCCCCTGAGGTGCCAGAACAGCAGAACCCCTATAAGTGGCCCCATTTTAAAATGTACACATTTCCATGAATTACAACCTTCTGTGAAGCAACTGGGGGTTCAAGGTGCTCAGCACACATCAAGATACATTCCTTGAGGGGTCTAGTTTACAAAATGGGGTCACTTGTGGGGCTTTTCCACTGTTTAGGCACATCAGGGGCTCTCCAAACGTGACATGGCATCCGCTCTCGATTCCAGACAATTTTGTGTTCAAAAAGTCAAACGGCACTCCTCCCCCTTCCGATCCGTAGTTTTGCCACACATATGGGGTATCGGTGTACTTACAACTACTGTAATTGTGGGGTCTATTTTCTTCTCTTTCTTTTGTGAAAGTAACATTTTTGTGAAAAAAATTAAATGTTCCACATTTTTCCTTCCACATTCCATTAATTACTGTAAAGCACCTGAAGGGTTAATAAACTTATTGAATGTGGTTTTGAGCACCCTGAGGGGTGCAGTTTTTAAAATAGTGTCACTTTTGGGTATTCTCTGTCATATAGACCCCTCCAATGTCACTTAAAATGTGATGTGGTCCGTAAAAAAATTGTTTTGTAAACTGTGTTGTAAAAATTAGACATCTCTGGTCAACTATTAATACTTCTAACTCCCTAACCAAAAAAATTATGTTTCAAAAATTGTGATGATGTAGAGTAGACATGTGAGAAATGTTATTTATTAACTATTTTGTGTGACATAACTGTCAGGTTAAAGGGCATAAGAATTAAAACTTTTAAAATTGCTAAGTTTTCAAAATGTTTGCCAAATTTCAGATATTTTCACAAATAAATGAAAGTCATATGGAACAATTTTACCACTTTTGTGAAGTACAATATGTAGCGAAAAAAAAACTTTCTCAGAATCACTGAGATCCATTGAAGCGTTCCAGAGTTATTACCTAATAAAGTTACTCTGGTCACAATTCTAACATTTGGCCTAATCATGTATGTGAAAACAGGCTTGGTGGGTGAAGGGGCTAAAGTGTGTTTTTCTCTGAAACGCCACTATCTCTTAAATCCTGCTCATGGATTGAGGATCATGTATTAGCTGTTCCTTTAATATGTTTCACCCATGACCTTATGAATACATATAAAACTCTTGGGGTATGTTTCCACGTTCCGGATTCCGGGCTCTGTGGACACAGCGGATACCTGCCCCTTCCAAAGTGCTGCCCCCTTTTGTACATGCGATGATTCTGCATGTGTTCATTGAATCATGCGGAATCACCGCATCCTATACATAGGACAGTGCTATATATCTTGTGGAGACTGAGCATCTCCGCAAGATAAATAGACCTGCTGCAGTCTATAAAGACGCGCCACGTGTGCGTATACGCTGGTCTGCCACCTGCGTCTTTGAATGCATAGTGGAGATGGGATTTCATAAATCCCCTCCACTATGCTGTAACATCTGGCCGCTGCAGATTGGACGCTGCGGCTGTAGGCAGTGTCCAATCCGCAGCAAATTCTGACCGTGGAAACATACGCTTGGTCTCCTACAACATATCTTGTGTAATTTACACAAGAACGTCAATTACGGTATTGCCCGCTTTTCATAGTAACTTTATGAACCATCATACCTAGAACGACTGAGGGTCTTGTAACCAGAACTAACCTGTGAGGCTGATACTTCAGGAAAAGAAGACCATGCATTGGTCTTAGTTGAGAAACGCGGCCATCTGAACCCACTCTCAAAAGTACTAAAATATTCCCAATTACTCACTTCTTTATTATATGGCCAGCCTATATATCTATTGAGTTGTCAGTATTATTCATCTACTATTTAGGTTTGATTTTCCAAACACCTTAACCCTGACTTGTTTTGTTTTTCATTTATATTTACATTTATTAGATAACTTTTGTGATAGAAATTGCCATTGGCTACAAACCTTGTAATATGGGGACTTCATAGGTACGGTATACTAGTTTATTTCCTATTGTATACTACTATATAGCTAGTTCTAACATAAATACTGCATATATCTTCACCTATTCTCAGGATTTCACAACTTCACTTTCTTAGCTATTGTATGTAATGTCTATATTCTTATATTGTCTTGCCTTTTAATATTTTATTGATATTGAATAACATCAGAAAACCTGGAGAAGCCATTATACGAGTCATGTGTTCCAACTTGTGGATACAAGGAAGAGGAATACTGATTACAGGGGACTGTTGAGACATCAACAAATTTGAATTTGTGAGCACCAAGCCTCCTCTTTCTGTTATTTTTTATGCCGACTCTTGAGAGCTGCTTGTAAGAATATGTTCCCACAATGCCTTTTTCAAGCGGATTTCGCTTGAAAAAGTGCAGCAGAAAAGCCGGAAAATAAATGAACATTGTGCACAGTAATGTAAAAATTACATAGCTGTGCACATGTTCTGTCATATGTACCGTAACTTATTTTAACTGTTTCAAGGTTCGAAAACCTTGAAGTAGTTAAAAGACATAACATGTTCATTCTTCAAGAGGCTTCACCCTACAATTAACTCTTTCTTCCACTAAAAATATATTACTCGTGTCTATGTCTGTTTCCTACATTTCCTCTGTGTTCATGGGACAAGTGATTATT
Organism: Dendrobates tinctorius; assembly: GCF_039654945.1. Classification (NCBI taxonomy): domain Eukaryota; kingdom Metazoa; phylum Chordata; class Amphibia; order Anura; family Dendrobatidae; genus Dendrobates; species Dendrobates tinctorius. The sequence continues at coordinate 36,735,464 of NW_027361676.1, read as the reverse complement.
GATTCCAGAGCAGCAGAGAATTTTACTGGCCTATAACTTCCAAGTTCAGTTTTTGTCCCCTTTTTGAATATTGGCACCACATTTGCTATACGCCAGTCCTGTGGTACAGACCCTATTAATATGGAATCTTTAAAGATTAAAAATAATGGTCTATCTATGACTGTGCTTAATTCCTGCAGTACTCGGGGGTGTATCCCATCCAGGGCCGGGGATTTGTCAATTTTCGTCATTTTTAGACGCCGCCGTACTTCCTGCTGGGTTAAGCAGGTGACATTTAATGGAGAATTTTTATCCCTGATCATGTTATCCGTCATGGGATTTTCTTGTGAAAATACTGTTGAAAAAAAGCCATTTAGCATATTGGCTTTTTCCTCATTCACCATTTCACCCAGACTATTTTTAAGGAGACCAACACTATCATTTTTAGCTTCTTACTATTTATGTGGTTAAAGAATATTTGGGGATTATTTTTACTTTCTCTGGCAATGAGTCTCTCTGTCTCAATCTTTGCTGTCTTGATTTGCTTTTTACAGAATTTATTTAATCTTCTGTATTTGGTTAATGCCTCATCACTACCTACTTGCTTTAATTCTCTAAATGCTTTATTTTTATCTCTTATTGCACTCCTTACAGCTCTATTTAGCCATAGTGGTTTCCTCCTATTTCTCGCATTTTTATTCCCATACGGTATATATTGTGCACAGGTCCTATTCAGGATGCTAATAAACGTCTCCCATTTTCTTTGTGTAGTTTTATGTCTCAGGATATCGTCCCAGTTAATTGCACCAAGATCATCTCTCATCCATTGGAAATTTGCTTTCCTGAAGTTTAGTGTCCTTGTAACCCCTCTACTACACATCTTATAAAAGGATACATGAAAACTTATTATCTTGTGATCACTATTACCCAAGTGACCCCCAACCCTTACATTTGATATGCGGTCTGGCCTGTTGGTTAATATTAGGTCTAGCAGTGCCCCCCCTCTTGTTGGGTCCTGAACTAGTTGTGAAAAGTAATTGTCTCTCACAGTTGTCAAAAACCCATTACCTTTGCTGGAACTGCAGGTTTCGGTTCCCCAATATATTTCAGGGTAGTTGAAGTCCCCCATAATAATGACTTCTCCTTGAGTCGCTGCTTCATCTATTTGCTTTATGAGGATATTCTCTGTTGCTTCCATTATTTTTGGAGACTTATAACAAACCCCTATCAGTAATTTATTATTTTTCCCACTCCACCAACAGGGACTCTATATTTTCATTAGATTCATATATATTATCACGAAGGATGGGTTTTAAGGATGATTTTACATATAAACACACGCCTTCACCTCGCTTATTTGTTCGGTCATTTCTGAACAGACTATAGCCCTGTAAATTAACCGCCCAGTCATGGCTCTCGTCCAGTCATGTCTCAGATATCCCCACCATGTTATAATTATGTTCCAACAACATTAACTCCAATTCCTCCATGTTGTTGGCGAGGCTTGTGGCATTAGTATACATGCACTTTATGTATCACTCTGCACCTCTATTCTTTCTTAAATTATTAACTGTTCTAACCCCACCGCCATGCCACCCCCACCCCCAATTTCATTATTTGTGCCCAGATCTCTATCTGCACTGTCTTCCCCTCCTATAAAAGGAATACCCCCCCGTCCCTAGTTTAAACACTCCTCGAACCTTATAGCCATTTTCTCCCCCAGCTCAGCTGCACCCTCCCCATTGAGGTGCAGCCCGTCCCTAGCGTAGAACCTGTAGCCAAATGAGAAGTCAGCCCAGTTCTCCAGGAACCCAAACCCCTCCTTCCTACACCAATTCCTGAGCCACTTATTAACCTCCCTAATCTCCCGTTGCCTCTCTGGCGTGGCACGTGGTACACCTTGGATGTCCTTGCTTTAAGCTTACAGCCTAATTCCCTGAAATCATCTTTAAGGACCTTCCACCTACCTCTAACTTTGTCATTTGTGCCAATGTGCACCATGACCGCTGGATCCTCACCAGCCCCTCCCAGTAATCTGTCAACCCGATCAGCAATGTGTCAGACTCGAGCGCCAGGTAGGCAGCACACCGTTCGACGATCCCTGTCTTTGTGACAGATTGCCCTATCTGTTCCCCTAATAATTGAGTCTCCCACTACCAGAACCTGTCTGGCCTGCCCTGCTCTCCTATTGCCCCCCCTTACTGGAGCAGACACTTCTCCGGCTTTCAGAGGACATGCCTTGCTGCAGCAGTGCTACTCCTGCACTAACAATCCCCTCATCTGCCATCTTAGCAAACGTATAGGGGTGTGCCAGATCAGGACTAGCCTCCCTGGTGCTCTTCCCTCTACCCCGCCTTCTAACTGTCACCAGCTAGCTGCTTCATTGTCCTGCAGCTCCAACCTAGCATCCCCCCTCATCTATCCCATTGAGCGTCTGCTCAGTGAGCAGAAGACTCCTTTCCATATTGTCTATGGATCTCAGTGTTGCCAGCTGCACATTTAGATCCAGTATCTGGGCTTCCAAATGCACAACGTGCTCACATCTCGCACAGCAGTATGCACCCTCGACCGGCTGTTCAAGGATTTCATACATGTGGCAAGAGGTGCACAGGATGGCATTGGCAATACTGGAGCACATCCTAATGAGGATTGCACCAGACAAAAAGATAAGCAAAAATAAATAAAGTGTATTAATAAAATATAACAGCAATTCAGTAATATGTCCCTTGGAAACTCCCTGAATCCAAAGTCACTGAGTCACAAGTCACACACTTACCACAGTTCGCACTTACACTTAGGTCACACTCAGCTCGTTCACACTCGCTCAGGGAGAAGATTTAAAAGATTATTTTTTCCCTTTTACCAGCACACCACCCTGCTGCTCAATGCACTTCCAAAAGTGCAGTGTTCCATACGCAGGCTCTTCAGTCTCACAGTTATCTCACCCGTCAGGATTCCCTCATGGATGTTTCTCCATACTGCAGACGTCCTTTCCCTCCAGGGAACTATCAGGCACGTGCAGCCAGTAAAACAGCATTCACTTGCTGTCAGAAGGCAGCCCCATCTCTCTCAGATGGGACCTTCCACAACAGAGCAACCAGGTCCCAGCATTCACCACATGTGACCTACCCTGGCCACCTTATATGGTCCGTAGCCATGCCCACCAGGTCACATGGCTATGACCTCATCACAGGTCCTTGAACCATTCACACACTTTATAACAACGTTCTCAAACACACCCCCTGGGTGGGTTTGTAGGTAACTGGGGCCACCCATCTCCCCAGTTACCTGGAGACTTCTCCCTGACACATTGAAACAACACCTCAGCAATATCATTGCTGATCAACACACACACATAAGTCTCCATCTCAAGGCCACCCACCTTGAGATACATAACGGTCCTTCACGATTCTGCCACTCAGCTTCTCTCTTGGGACATCCACACAGCGCACCCCTAGTGGCACAGTGGTCACTACACCACATACCTCCCCCCTCTGTTCAAACTTGTGGGGATGAACACACAACATTACACCAGGATCTCGAGACCGGGCACTCATTACATCTTGCCCCACAGGTCGAGAGAACCATCTCCATCTGTCATACGGCCTCATTTCTATGTTAGGCCTCCCCCGCCCCCAGCGGTCCAAACATTGGCCTTGATCCTTGGCCCTCCAGTCACAGTCTGTCTGTGTCATCAGACACTGTTATGTCACCACCCTCTCCCTGTTTGTTTCGTTCTCCGACCAGCTCCCCCCGGTTGGTACGGTCATCAGTCTTAGTTAAGCCTACTGTCTGGCTTGAGTCTGCCTAATTCAGTGTCTCACAGGAACTACGGTCTCTCAGCTTCATCCTGCCAGACAAACTCCCACTTGCTGACATTCTTCGGCCATCTGCCATGTCACTTGGAGGAACCCTTCGGGTCCTTACATCTTGGGTTGAAGGCGGCTGCCACCTGGTATTCCGTAATCTTTATTAATTCGCTGATGGTCCAGCCTCAACTGCTCAATTTCTTGCAGGTACCCAACTCGATACTCTACGAGCATCCGAAAATCTCTCAGGCTCTTCACGGAGCCTACCACTATGGTGGGAATCCTACCCTCTTCACTGGATACCTGGTCTTCATCATAAGGAGGGATCCTCACCCTTACTACACCGGAGATATTTACAAGGTCTTGCATTACCTTCCCGAATCTTCCAATGATTCTCCCAATCAGACCTCTGGGTACCGGAACCACATCTTTCTGCAAACCCAGCCGATCCATAGCCTCCTTCGCTAACTCTAGGCATCGAGCAGCCTTCATATTACTCCGCCTGACCAGCTGTTTGGCATGGAGACATTGTAAATGCATCTCTTTCAGGACAGCTACCCGGTTTGCAGTATCTTCTGTGGCTGATATTATCACCAACTACCGAGTCTCAGGTGCCCAGTGCAGCTTACACGCCTTGCCCGCCTCTTTGAAAGCCTCATGTACACCTTCCTCCGCACAGGCTTCTTGCATGTTTTTGGGTACCTTGATCACAGATTTGAAGGTCGTGGTCTTGCTCTCTTCCTGGACAGAAGACTCTGGCTTTACCACGGACACTTCCCTCACTACAGTTGACCCGACCGGGTGACTGTCTTTTTCCGTTCGTTGCTCACCAACTTCACGAGATTTCATCTCTTCACGACCCTCTGCCAAGGCGGGCACCGGCAGCTCCGTCCCACCACCAGTCGGACCCGGCCACTGTATATCTTCATCCAAACTCTTCTCTCGCAGAAGACCTTTTACTACTCCTCTGAGTTCTTCCATCTCTTCCCTAAGGGTCTTGTTCACACTTTGCCAGGTGACCTTTGAGCTCCAAGACTTCTTTCTCGAGCCCCTCCACCCTGTGCTCGGCCATTTGTCTCAGGACCCTTTCTCCTTTGAGATGTTCTTCCACTGTCTCTTTTATCAACTGTATCTCGTGGTCTTGTTCTTTTTTGGCCATCACGTGTCGCACCACCACTTCTCTAATTACTGTATATATTCAACGGGTACCACTGGGTCAGCCCTATGAGTCGAGTGAACCCTCCAGTCACCCTCTGACCGTGTGTTTAGTCCAGTCATCTCATCTCCCAGCCCACCATCCGTCATGTCACGAGACATCATGTCCGTAAGTTGGGCAGTTCTACCTCTGACCTGCCCATGTCAGGAGCCGTCACCATCTCAATATCTGCTGGCCCCACAGTTGAAACGTCTCTGTCGTCCGACCATATGTCATCAAACACCATCAAGTCCCGGCGTATCTCAAAGGCATACACTAAGTCTGGTGGTATACCACCCCCTTGGCACTCAACGCTATGGGACGGGTCAAACATTACTCTGTCTACCGCATAGTTCACCATGACCCCATGTTTACAGTGAACCTGGACCATTTACTCAGTCAGCCAGAAAGTTAGCGAAGTTCCCGTCAGAGTCACCTGACTCTTTGAGTCCAGCCGACCAGAGACTCTTTTCCGGCGCAACATCACAGTACACACCTGCAGCCCATCGTTACTATCCGGAAAGAATATCCCACATTCTGACCAAGTCATACACACACACTGCGGTTCCCCAGACATACCTACTGAGGTACCCAGTGCTGTCATTTCTTCAAACTCAGCCCCTTTCTGGACCACCACCCCACTTTGGGTTGCCGCCCCCTCCTGGGACTCCACCCCTTTTTGGGTTACCACCCCAATTTGGGTCACCACCCCAATTTGGGTCACCGCCCCCCTCTGGGACTTCACCTCTTTTTGGGTTACCACCCCAATTTGGGACTCCACCCCATTTTGGGCTACCACCCCGATTTGGGTCACCGCTCCCTTTTGGGACTCCACCCCCTTTCGGGATCTCCCCATGTCCGTTCTACAGGTCTCCTTAGACCAGAGTTCACACAACACAGTTTGTCTCTTTTACGATACCACACAAGTCCTTGTTGGCACCACCACAGCTCCTGCTGTCACTGATCACCGACACCACCGGCTGCCGTTCACACACAGCGGCTGGTATCCTCTTTGTAACCCCGCCGAGTTACAGGAAGCAGCTTGTCCCCTTCGCAACCCCGCCAAGTTACCGGAAGCAGCTTGTCCCATTAGTAACCCTGCCGAGTTACAGGAAGCCGCTTGTCACCTTCTTGACTCCCACTGAGCCACCAAGTTGAGAAAAGAAAAAAAACACACCACACAAAACTCACATGTCCTGTCTGTGTGCTATTCAGGACATTCCGTCTCTGCCTGAGACGCCAGTGAACACATGCGGAATCACCATGCGTACAAAAGGGGGCAGCGCTTTGGGCGGAGCTGCGTCCAAAGCGCTGCCAATATGCCACTTCGAAATATACCCTATTACTATCTTTCTGATGGATTTATTTTTTTCCAGCCTAATGATGGTCTGTTTCTCTTCCGTAGAGAGCTCCTTTAACCACATGTTGTGGGTTCACAGCAATAGCTTCCAAATGCAAATGTTACACCTGGAATTAGCTCCAAACCTTTCACCTGCTTAATTGATGATGGACTAACAAGAAAAAATCCCATGCAGCTCATTAAAGAGCTTTAAAGCAGTTAGAGTAGTGAGGGAAGGATTGACTTTTTAATTAAAGTTTATTACAAAATCAATTAGATTGTCACATTAAATAGACAGACATTTAGGCTTAAAATCAATGTCAGTTTTGGACCACCCCTTTTAACGAAGCACTCTCATCAAACTTTTATCCTCTTGGTATGTTGCAATGATCATATTATATAGCACTGTGTACTTACAATTGCTCATTTTGCCTTTCTACCCTGTTAATTCTTCTGTTTTCCATTAAGGTCTGAGACATCACACGATTGCAAACTGACTAGCTGAATCATTCTAAGATCCATGTAGAAATAAAAGGTCAATTTTTTCTACACAAGTCATGAGTCACTGCAAAAGTCTATGACAGGGGGGGAAGAGGAAGCAGCTGGGTCAGGATATGAAGAAAGGAATTATTTCTGCAGGGAAAAGAGACTTACTGTTTCTACACAGAGCAGAGAAAGGAGACGAATTAACTGGGTATTAAGGCAGAATAAGGAAATGTAAGTACACAGTGCTATATAATATGATGACTGCAATATATTAACCCCTTTCCGACATCGGGCATATTAGTACGCTGATGTTGGACTCTCTCCCTTTGATGTGGACTCCGGCAGTGAGCCCACATCTTTCCTAGGACATGCCAGCTGTTTTGAACAGCTGACATGTGCCCGCAATAGTCGCGGGTATAATCGCGGTCCACCCACGGATATTATCAGGTTAAATGCCACAGTCAAATACTGACAGTGGCATTTAAATGGCGCTTCCGGCAATCGCGCCAGAAATATGCCCACCGGTGACCCACGTTACGTGATCGCGGGTCACCAGTGTGTCGGCATGACAACCGGAGGTCTCCTGGAGACCTCTATGGTCGTCAGTGCCGGATTGCTGTGAGCGCCACCCAGTGGTCGGCACTCATAGCAAGTCAGCAATTCTACTACATAGAGGTGATCTGAGCATCGCCTCTATGTAGCTGAGGCAATCAAGTTGTGGCAAATTGTAGCCTCCCATGGAGACTATTGAAGCATGCCAAAAGTTAAAGGAAAATGTTTTTAAAAATATAAAAAAAATATAAGATTCAAATCACCCCCCTTTCACCCCATTCAAAATAAAACAATAAAAATAAAATCAAACATACACATATTTGGTATCGCCGCGATCTATCAATAAAAAAAGGATTAATCTGATCGCTGAACTGTATAGTGAGAAAAAAAGTCAAAATGCCAGTGTAGGGGGATGGGCTGTGTTGCATGTGCCCGTCGTTCCGATACCTCCTGCATTGTACATATTCTTCTGTGTTCCCCCTGTATTGTAAATTGCTTATGCGACTGTTGGTAATGCTACACGTATATGTGTACTACCGCCTTAACATCTTGGTACTGCTACACAAGAGAGTGTATTAGCAATATGTAAAGTGTGATGTGTGTATGTATATATATATATATATATATATATATATATATATAATATATGTTTCTGTGTTAGATAGGAAGAGTGCAGTGTTTTAGATGGCCACTAGATGGCGGGCATCCTAGCACACACAAGTTACAGTTAGTGAATAGAGTTAGCTTAGGGTTAATCACATAGGAGGAGCTGCTTTGGAATAAGATAGTGATGAGTGTAGGAAGTGAGGCAGTAGGGCGGGAACGCCCGATGTGTCCACTGGACACTAAGCCCAGGACTGCACAGGCTCTACGAAACGTTGAAAGGAAGTAAGAGAAACTCAGGAAAGGCAGCCGGGTACAGGGCAGCAAGAAAGACAGAAGGTGCTGCAGCTGAATAGCAGACTACAGCCGGGCCCAGAGACGTGCAGGGCGCAGGAGTTTACGATGTGGCAGTTCATCACAGGGGTTGAGGCAAGATCTGGGCTCGAAACAGACAGGCCGTCTTCCCTACATGGTGAGAATGTACAGACGTGATACTGCGGTACTGCCTAAGGTGCTACTACCCTGGAATGTACGTGAGGTTAGGCAGGAAGAAGTAGAGAAAGTACAGGAAGAATGCCGCATGTCTTGTAATGTGCCTGCTGTTGTGAATTCTCCCTCTGGCTTCCCTCTGGTGATTGCTGAAGATAGTGGAGCTGGTCAGATTTAGAGTTCTCTTTCTGGGCTCCCTCTGGTGGTTACTGGAGGTAGTGGAGCTGATCTGATTGACAGAGGCTTGCCACCTGATAATGAGGAAGACGATTGGAGATCTGGGGTTTCTGATTGGGATTTAAGACAGCTGACTCCCTCTATCCCTGCTGGTGATTTTCTTCCTGTGCCTCCTGAGGTCTGATGTCTCCTGCTCTTTCCTTGCATGTTCAGCTAAGTGGTATATTTGCTATTCTGTTTGCATTTGATCTGGTTTTGTTTATCTCTGCTTTGTGTGGGTCAGCTAGCTCCGGCTGGGGCTGTGCTGAATCACCGCCCATATGTTACTGCATGTGCCAGTTTGATTTGTCCCCTTTTATATTGGTCTCTTTTTGCTTTGCTTTCAGAATATACCAGAGTGCTGATATAGTGGGGGCGAAGTCGTGCGACTTCAGTGTTTTTGTGCATCAGACGTGTTGGAATTTTTGCAGGTTTTTTTTGCGTGATTGCAGACAGTGTCTTTCCTTTCCTGTCCTGTCTAGTCAGTGTGGGCCTCATCATTTGCTCAGTCTATTTTTCTGCCTGCGCTTGTGTTTTCATCTTGTCTCACCGACAATATATGTTTGGGGGCTATCTATTCCTTTGGGGTCTGCTCTGGGGCAGTTTAGATTTCCCCTTTCTTGCTTTATGCTTAGTTAGCTCTCCGGCTGTGCTGTTATGAGCTCATTTTCTGCTCCACCAGTTGAGAATTCTCCTTCCGTTCTCCCTCTGGTGGTGACAGGAGGTAGTGAGGTTGGTTTAATTGGTAGTGATCTGCCACCTGGTGAGGAGGTTAACGATCGGATCTCTGGAGTATCAGTCTGGATATAAGACAGCCGACGCCCTATCCTGGTGCTGGTGATTCAGTCTGCTTCTCAGGTCTTGGACTCAGCTCTGTTCCAGTCTTCTCAAGTTAAGTTTGTTTTTGCTAATGTTCACACTTGCTCTTGTTGGTCAATTCAGTTTTTTGTGTGGTCAGCCAGCCCGGCTGGGCTGTGCTGAATTTCCACTCTTATTTATCTGTATTTGCCAATTTGTTTTTTTTGTCCCTTATTAGATTGGCCTCTTTTTGCTCTGTCTCAGAACATTTCAGAGTGCTGATATAGTGGGAGAAGTCTAGTGACTTCAGGGTTAATTTTGCTATCAGATGTATTGGACACTATTTTTGGTAGGTTTTTTGGCAGATTGCAGACAGTGTCTTTCCTTTCCTGTCCTTTTTAGTTAGTTTGGCCCCACCGTTTGCTCAGCCTATTTTCCTGCCTTTGTATGTGTTTTCATCTTGTTTCACCGTCAATACATGTGGGGGGCTGTCTTTCCTTTGGGGTCTACTCTGGGGCAGTTAGTTTTCCTCTTTTCCTGCTTTAGGCTTATTTAGCTTTTCGATTTTGACGAGGCGTCTAGGACCAACGTAGGAACGCTCCACGACTGCTGCTAATTGCGTGGTTAGAATCAGGGATCTGCAGTCTGCATAGTTACCAACCTCTCTGGTTTTCTGAGACTTAGCTTGTGGTGTTTTTTTTCCTCGGCGACCCATTCATAACACTGTGCCGAGTCATCTAGGATTGTCGTAGGTATGCTCCACGGCTACTGCTAGTTGTGTGGACAGGATCAGGGGTCTGCATCCGCTTAGTTACCAACCTCTCTGGTTTTCTGCGGCTTAGCCTGGCCTGCTATCCTCCTTGGTGACCCATTCATAACAGCCTGCCTTGACTGAAGGGAAACAGTAAAGTTGAAAGTTCTGCATCGACTACCGTTTCTGCCTCCATTATTCAGTGACCGTATGCAAAACCGAGCTCCTTGAACCTCTGTGGTATCCCTGATGGCGTTCCAGTTGCAGCACAAGGTATGCAGACAGGTGCAGAATACATATCTGTGGGAAAAGGCCAGGACACTAAGCCACGGGTGTCCTCGGCCATGACTACACTCCTGGCCCCTTCCCACACCAGAATTAAATTTTTTTGGCTGCCACGACATTGCATTAAAATGCAATCAAAACATTGTATCGCCACTAAAAAGAGGGCGGTCACACCCATATATGCACTGAATGCACAATGAAATGGAGAAAAAAAAATGAAGTCTGAACTGAGATAAGTTAATGTGTATGCACAATGTAAGTGCATATTAGCACATGACCATTAACCAGAGAAAACAAAAGTAAAAAATAAACTGCAAATAATGCATAAAGGTAATAATAATAATAATAAGGGTATTTAGTAAACATAATTTTGATCAAAATAATGTACAAGCCATCCCGCCACGTCACGGAAACCCTTGTGGGACAGTCCCTACTCTAGTATTTAAAACCTTTTCACTTGCCAAGTGACGTGAATGTGAACAAGGATCGAGGGACTGACCCACTAGTAAAAGCTTAGGCCAGACAGGATGGTTTTCCCAGCATTTTTTTGGCTGCCACGACATTGCATTAAAATGCAATCAAAAGATTGTATCGCCACTAAAATGGTATAATTGAAAACATCAGCCCTACACGCAAAAAATAAGCCCTCACCCAACCCCAGATCACGAAAAATGGAGACGCTACGGGTATCGGAAAATGATGCGATTTTTTTTCTTTTTTACAAAGTTTGGAATTTTTTTTCACCACTTAGATAAAAGAGAACCTAGACACGTTTGGTGTCTGTGAACTCGTAATGACCTGGAGAATCATAAAGGCAGGTCAGTTTTAGCATTTAGTGAACCTAGTAAAAACGTCAAACAAAAAACAAGTGTGGGATTGTACTTTTTTTTGCAATTTCACCGCACTTTGATTTTTTTTTCCCATTTTCTAGTACACGACATGGTAAGACCAATGGTGTCCTTCAAAAGTGCAACTCGTCCCGCAAAACATAAGCCCTCACATATTAAAGGAAAAATAAAAAAGTAATGGCTTAAATAAAAAAATAAAATAAATGTAATCAAAAGTAGCATAATTGTACTATGGTATACAGATAAACTGTGAAAATATTTCGCGTTAACAGCTCGCGTCATCATTGCATTTTCAGCAGAATTTTGGCATGAATACCTCTCAACTAATGACTTTTTGATTTGCAATAAAACCATCAAAGGATTTGCAGCTTTTTTAAATTGTTTAGTTAATGTTCAGATTTTTAAGTACGCGTGGCTTCTCAAGATCTTTTAGGCTAATCATCAAATCCAACTTTGAAGAAATCCACATTTTTGCACACATGTAATCTAGTCCCACTGATGGAGTGATTTTTTTTTTTGTATGTCAGAAATTTTTTCGCCAAATCAAACTACAAAAAAGCCGAACTAATATCCAATTTAAAAGAGTTTTTATTATGATAATTAAAACATGTACAAAAATACATATGTACAGAAAAGGTGAGGTCACAATACCACTAAAGGGAAATACTGGAAACCAATGAGGTACCAATGACTTAGCACGTGGAAATATATACAATTAAATATCCATAATAAAGTGCAAGTGCAAAAAAATTTGCAAAAATGAAAAAATACACAAAAATTTTTTTCAAAAAATATTTTTCCAAATTATATACAAAATAATATATTTGGCGTAGAAGAAACATGCGATACGGATCACCATGAATTAATATGAAAAAATGTGTCCATACACCTATAGTACAAGTGAAACAATAAAAACAAGTGTATACTGGCAAATGCTGAAAAAAATACTATATAATATAAACGTTCATATTTTGCTGCAGACTGGTGCCAATATAATGAGGGTAAGTATACAATTCCACAATATGCATTTACATACTGTAAAGTAGTAACAATATAATAGGGGTTAATTGGCTCCACCTCAATATGCACCTATGTATTACAAACTAGATGGCCATGCCATATTATATACCATTGTCAGAAATGCATGTTTACAAAAGGAAAAAATAATAATAAATACCTAATATATGTAAGTGCTGGGTTCCCAGTATCCGGGGGTCGGGCGGATATTTATTATTATTTTTTCCTTTTGTAAACATGCATTTCTGACAATGGTATATAATATGGCATGGCCATCTAGTTTGTAATACATAGGTGCATATTGAGGTGGAGCCAATTAACCCCTATTATATTGTTACTACTTTACAGTATATAAATGCATATTGTGGAATTGTATACTTACCCTCATTATATTGGCACCGGTCTGCAGCAAAATATGAACGTTTATATTATATAGTATTTTTTTCAGCATTTGCCAGTATACACTTGTTTTTATTGTTTCACTTGTACTATAGGTGTATGGACACATTTTTTCATATTAATTCATGGTGATCCGTATCGCATGTTTCTTCTACGCCAAAAATATATTATTTTGTATATAATTTGGAAAAATATTTTTTTAAAAAAATTTTTGTGTATTTTTTCACTTTTGCACATTTTTTTGCACTTGCACTTTATTATGGATATTTAATTGTATATATTTCCACGTGCTAAGTCATTGGTACCTCATTGGTTTCCAGTATTTCCCTTTAGTGGTATTGTGATCTCACCTTTTCTGTACATATGTATTTTTTGTACATGTTTTAATTATCATAATAAAAACTCTTTTAAATTGGATATTAGTTTGTTTTTTTCGTAGTTTGATTTGGTTAGTTTTCCGAATTGTCCTTCCTATTTGTCCATCAGTGCGTAGAAATTGGTCTAATATAATATATAAACTGAGATTGGATAAGCACTATTGTCTTGAAATTCTTTTTGTACTGAAATTTTTTAGCACATTTTGCAGATTTTTTTATGATAATATTATAATTATTCATGTAGAAATATCTATAGAACGGTAAGGAATTTTTATGTATGTAATTTGCTTCTATAGAGACAGCTCCAGAGCACTTTACCAGCATCACTTTAACCGATGGGGCTCACAATCTAAATTCCCTATCAGTATGTCTTTGGAATGTGGGAGGAAACCGGAGAACCCGGAGGAAACCCACGCAAACACGGGGAGAACATACAAACTCCTTGCAGATGTTGTCCTTGGTGGGATTTGAACCCAGGACCCCAGCACTGCAAAGCTGCAGTGCTAACCACAATATGATAATACCATATTCCAGACTGATCTTCATTGATAAAAATACCTTATAAGTGTAAAACATAAGTATGCTTTGTAGTGTGAAACATTCTTACATTACTATATAGAGGACATTATGTGCAGGGAATCTAAAGCCACAGTGCAACCCCTCAGGATCTAGTAATGATGCTAGTGGCTGTTTCCTTGCTACATCTAATATATAAAGCTCAAGTGTATGTATGTATGTGTGTATGTCCGGGATAGGCATCCGCACTGTCGCAGCTACAGCCACAAAATTTGGCACAGTCACACGTCTGGACCCCGAGAGCGTCCTAAGCTATGTTGTGAGGCGAAATTTTAACCCCGCGCATTCCAATTCACCAAACAATTTTGCCCCTATCTACATAATGGGGAAAAAGTGTGTGTGTATCAAGCCCCGGTGACGCTGATGTCATGAGAGGTTGCCAGCCCCGCCACTCATTATGATGTCATAATGGTTGACTATGGGATGGAGGATGTGTGATGGGTATATGGGCACTGGACTATGGGATGGAGGATATGTATGATGGGTATATGGGCACGGGACCATGGGATGGAGGATATGTATGATGGGTATATGGGCACTCGACTATGGGATGGCGAATATGTATGATGGGTATATGGACATGGGACTATGGGATGAAGGATGTGTGATGGCCATATGGGCACGGCCTATGGGATGGAGGATGTGTGATGGGTATAGACTATGGGATGGAGGATATGTATGATGGGTATATGGGCACGGGACTATGGGATGGAGGATGTGTGATGGGCATATGGGCACTCGACTATGGGATGGCGAATATGTATGATGGGTATATGGACATGGGACTATGGGATGGAGGATGTGTGATGGGTATATGGGCATGGGACTATGGGATGGAGGATGTGTGATGGGTATATGGGCACTCGACTATGGGATGGCGAATATGTATGATGGGTATATGGACATGGGACTATGGGATGGAGGATGTGTGATGGGTATATGGGCATGGGACTATGGGATGGAGGATGTGTGATGGGTATATGGGCATGGGACTATGGGATGGAGGATGTGTGATGGGCATATGGGCACTCGACTATGGGATGGCGAATATGTATGATGGGTATATGGACATGGGACTATGGGATGGAGGATGTGTGATGGGTATATGGGCATGGGACTATGGGATGGAGGATGTGTGATGGGTATATGGGCATGGGACTATGGGATGGAGGATGTGTGATGGGTATATGGGCGCTCGACTATGGGATGGAGGATGTGTATGATGGGTATATGGGCACGGGCCTATGGGATCGTGGATATGTATGATGGGTATATGGGCACAGGACTATGAGATGGAGGATAATTATAATTTGCTATAACTAACCACAGTTAGTTACTATGCCCGGGCAGCGCCAGGCTCTTCAGCTAGTACTGTATATAATAAAGGTTCATTTCCGTATTAGGCAGTGATTGTCCGTACCTGATACAGGATCAATACTTGTTCTTCGGGTGTCCCTGGATTACAAGATGTAACTATGCCACCTGGTGGTTGAAAACTCAACTGCTAGCAAGAAGCCATTTGATTTATTTCTGTATTGTCACATTTCACGCATTTATACATTTCTTGCAGCTACTCTGTACAGTGAGTGATGTAGGGGGTGATGTATCATGTGATGTTTTTCTAATATTAGTGTTACTTGAGATAACGTTGCCAGCATTTGCAGCAAATTTATTAAAATGTGATCAATTGTTTACAAATTTAAATATGTCTGATAGTTTGCCCTAGGGAATCTGTAAGCAAGTTTTTGTCACTGAGGCCGGGGTCACACTGGCGAGGAATACGGACGAGTGAGAGGCGTTAAAAGCACGCATTACACACGGACAAATTATTCTCTATGGGGCAGCTCCCAACAGCCGTATATTTCTCCTCCGTATCCTACGCTCCGTGCCACACACAGCATGCTGCGATTGTCAGCGTACTACGCCCGTAATACGCCAATGCAAGTCTATGGGTGCGCAAAAAATACGGATTACACACGGACCACTCATGTGACTTGCGAGAAATACGCACCAGGCGTCTTTTAGCAAAGCCGACAATTCAGTGCATGATACAGTAAACTCACACTGACAGTTTTAATAAAGAAACGAAAGGATAGATATGTACACATAGATTACATATATATATATACATATATATATATGCATTCTATGTGTCTATGTCTATTCCAGGGTTTCTGTTAGAAACCCTGTCATAGGGCTCCATTATATGTCCATTTTGCAAGCCTGCGAGAAAATCTCGCCATACGGATGCTGACATGCGCAAAATACGTGACCACACCTTGCTTACGGATGACTTGCGGAGCACTATTTAGGGGTCATTCATCCGTATTACGCCTGTAAAATACGGACCGTATTTTGCGTTGGTTAGTGTGACCCCGGCCTGAATCTGAGAGCTGCTTGGTGTAGAGACAGAGACCCTGATTAGAGTGCAGTGTAACTTACTGGGCTTTTTGTGTAGTTTTAATAAAAGTTTTATCAGCAGGAGATTATCAGTAGAGGACTGGTAAATGTGCTGCCATGTAGTCCTCTATATTCATGCGCTCTATGTAACTCCGCCCCACCACTGCAGTATTTAAAATAGGAGGCAGGTCACTAAGGTTCGGTGACCTGTCATTTAAGCCACAATGATGACATGGAGGCCAGAGCACCAAAAATGCGCCACCCACAGCCTCGCCCCGAAGCACAAGCATTTCATTAACTGAAAGATGTACACATTAAACAACAACCACAAGATGGATTTCTTCAATCAAGGTATCATTTTAGTCAGTATAACAGCGCCAACCTGACAGTGTCTGTAGTTTACTTAGCAAAATCCTAATGACAAGTTAGCTTTAAAGTTAAGTAAATGAACAAAGAAGAAATATGCAGCACTCACCAATATAGCTGAAAAACTGTGCATCTTTATTTCACATGAATTCCATCAAAGGATATGTGGACATGCAGGACGTTAGAGGCACCTCCCTCCCCTAGCATTCCACTAACGTCCTGCATGTCCACATATTGTCATGATCCAGGTTGGATCTGACAAATAAATGTAGAAGTAACCTTTTTTTTCCTTGAGCTGTGTGCTCGGAGTTGGTTCTAGTTTGCCCCCGGTGGTGGTTAGTGTTATTGCACAGGAATCACTAACAGGTGTGATTGCTCAATAAAGGTGTGTCAGTTGTGCTCACTCACTGTTGGTGATATTATTGATCTTTTCCAACCATCCTTGGTGAAGGAAGGAGCTGGAGGAGAGAGAGTCCCGGGCAGCTCAGTCAGAGTCCTGGAGTGGCAGCTATGGTGTCAGTGAGGAGGTCTTGCATAGCTTGGTGGAGTCGCAGCTATGGGGTCAGTGAGGAGGTCTTGCATAGCTTGGTGGAGTGGCAGCTATGGCGTAGAGCTGCACTCAGTTGCTGGACTCTGTTGCTGGAAAGCTGCACTCAGGTGCTGGACTCTGTTGCTGGACAGTTGCACTCAGGTGCTGGACTCTGTTGCTGGACAGCTGCACTCAGGTGCTGGACTCTGTTGCTCCAAGGCGGCACTCGGGTGCTGGAGGCTGTTGCTGTAAAGCTGCACTCGGGTGTAGGACACGGTCGGAGGAAGATGCACTCACGTGTTGGACTCTGTTGCTGGGAGCATTAGCAACAGAGCAAAGCTAAGTGGTGTTCCCTGTTTGTCACTTTCCCTTATGCGTGTTTCAGTGCAGTGGTGGGATTAGTGTCTGCACTGTCCACTTCACTAGAAAGGGCTAGGTGCAGGGCAAGCTAGGAATATTAGGTATCCTGATCGGTGCCCGGTGCGGAACCGGCCTAGGGATCCTTAGGAGTGTAGAGACACTGACTCAGGGGAGTGCAGGAGCTCTCCACGTCCCCGTTCCCTATCGCAGGGCCACCATTGAAATTGTTTCCCTGGTTTTCCCCTTTATTCTGAAATTCGCCCTCCTGGAGGTGGTGTATCCAGACATACGTGTACCACCAAAATTCGCCTGCTGGAGGCGGTGTATCCGGCTGCACATGCTTTATTTAAATTCGCCCTGCTGGAGGCGGTGTATCCAGGGTCACGCATGTCATATAAATTCACCCTGCTGGAGGCGGTGTGTCCAGTCGCGCGTGATCATGACATTATCATCAACCTTACATTTTCTCTGGTGAGCCTTTGGCCATGGTCAGACAGGTGAGCAATTGCTGCTGGGCCTCGCTCTGGTGAGTGAGGAGCTGCATGGTGTGTTGAAGCGGTTCCAGCAGCAGTTAACAGGGTCTGGGGCCTTCCCTCTAGCTCAACCAGAAAATCAAATTGCGGCTCCGGCAAAGAAGCCCCCTAGAGTCCCTGCTGGGGAGCGGGACTTGCTCATACAGGCGGAAGTACCCTGGCAGATGGGTGGAGTTGGTGTCCCCATGGTGCTGTCTGGGGTTCCCCGAGGTCAAGGGGTGCGTCCCTGTAGTGCGCAGACTGGTGATATGGTCCAAGGGGCTCACACCAAATCTTCCATACCACAGAAGAAGCCGCCCCCTCCTGTTCGTGTGGAGGAAGACGACCAGGGAGTGTATTTTTCCTCCATATCCCAGGCCCCTTCCTTTCCAGTGTGAGCAGCAGGTGTGCTGCTGGGGAGTAGGGGCAAGTCTCAAGCCTCGCCATTAGCCAACCCTGGGAGGCGCAGACCTCATGGTGGAAAGGGTTGGGGGGTGTACCCCTTGGAGGAGTGTGGGGGCGTGAGTGTGGTGACACAGGGGGACGCCTCTGTTGTCAATCCCAGAAAGAGTTCACCGAATATTGACAAACGAATGTGTGGCAATAAACATTCAGGTCCGGACCTGTGTGTGAACGAGCATGTATGGGTGACCACCAAAAAACATCCAGTGGAAGTGTGTTGTGGAGTCTTACCAGCTCATACCAAACATTCACATATATAAATCGTTCCCCAGGTCGGCGCTTTGGAGATGTGCGGTGCCTCCAGAACATACATTGCCAATACCAGCGGTGCATTTGTCATAAACCTGAGGTGCAGGTAGTTGCAGGGGTGAACTCTGGATCTGGGCGCCCCTGCTATAGGTGGTTCCCTGATGAGGAGCGGTCTTGAGGGTCCAGAGGCCCCTTATTGAGTGAGGGTACTGTCATGATCCAGGTTGGATCTGACAGATAAATGTAGAAGTAACCTTTTTTTTCCTTGAGCTGTGTGATCGGAGTTGGTTTTTGCCCCCGGTGGCCATTAGGGTCATTTCACTGGTGTTTTTTTATTTCTAGTTTGCCCCCAGTGGTGGTTAGTGTTATTGTACGGGAATCACTAACAGGTGTGATTGCTCGATAAAGGTGTGTCAGTTGTGCTCACTCACTGTTGGTGATATTATTGGTCTTTTCCAATCATCCTTGGTGAAGGAAGGAGCTGGAGGAGAGAGTCCCGGGCAGCTCAGTCAGAGTCCTGGAGTGGCAGCTATGGTGTCAGTGAGGAGGTCTTGCATAGCTTGGTGGAGTGGCAGCTATGGTGTCAGTGAGGACTTCCTGCAAAGCTTGGTGGAGTGGCAGCTATGGTGTAGAGCTGCACTTAGTTGCTGGACTCTGTTGCTGGAAAGCTGCACTCAGGTGCTGGACTCTGTTGCTGGACAGTTGCACTCAGGTGCTGGACTCTGTTGCTGGACAGCTGCACTCAGGTGCTGGACTCTGTTGCTCCAAGGCGGCACTCGGGTGCTGGACGCTGTTGCTGTAAAGCTGCACTCAGGTGTAGGACACGGTTGGAGGAAGATGCACTCAGGTGTTGGACTCTGTTGCTGGGAGCATTAGCAACAGAGCAAAGCTAAGTGGGGTTCCCTGTTTGTCACCTTCCCTTATGTGTGTTTCAGTGCAGTGGTGGGATTAGTATCTGCACCGTCCACTTCACTAGAAAGGGCTGGGTGCAGGGCGAGCTAGGGATATTAGGTATCCTGATCGGCGCCCGGTGCGGAACCGGCCTAGAGATCGTTAGGAGTGTAGAGACACTGACTCAGGGGGGTGCAGGAGCTCTCCACGTGCCCGTTCCCTATCGCAGGGCCACCATTGTAATTGTTTCCCTGGTTTTCCCCTTTATTCTGAAATTCGCCCTCCTGGAGGCGGTGTATCCAGACATACGTGTACCACTGAAATTCGCCTGCTGGAGGTGGTGTATCCGGCTGCACGTGCTATTATTTAAATTCGCCCTGCTGGAGGCGCGGTGTATCCAGCGTCACGCGTGTCATATAAATTCGCCCTGCTGGAGGCGGTGTGTCCAGTCGCACGTGATCATGACACATATCCATTGATGGAATTCATGTGAAATAAAGACGCACAGTTTTTCAGCTATATTGGTGATATAGAAGAGTTAATGGTTTGCTTTTATATCCCTTTAATTACCTTTAAGACTTCAAATGTCTTTAGCCTATTATTGTTCTTATGACACTGTAGACTAGAAGTCTCTGTTTCAAGGAGACTATACTTGTTATCATATTTGTTCTCAACAACATGTTCTGGGTACATTGTAAACATGGCATAACTCTGAAGGTGATGGGGGGAGCTACATGAGCTCCATAGAGTTACATTTGTTGTAAATGGTATAAAAGTTTTCCTTGTATTTCATTACGTCAGATAAACTGATTTGACCACAGCTTGTGTGTGTTGAGTCTCTTTGTCTCCAAGCGCTTGCAACACAAGGGCGAAAAACCTCACAATCCGGACTCACTGGTGATCTGGCATAGCTGACACTTGGTCAGGACAAAAAGCAGCTACAACATTGGTGAGTGCTGCATATTTCTTCTTTTTTCATAAAATAAAGGGAACACCTGAACAACTAAATGTAACCCCAAGTCAGTCACACTTCTGTGAAATCAACATTGATTTCCTGCAGTTGTGCCAATGGAATAAACAACAGGTAGAAATGATTGGAAGGTCACTAACATCCACGTGTCTGCTCAGTAAGAGTGCCTAGTGTTCCCTTATTTTTTTGAGCAGTGTATATATATAAATAAAGAAACCATGCTTTAATCACCCTAACCTCTCCACCATTGCTTGCAGTATCTTATACAAACTGCAGTCCCGACATTGTCAACTGAGAGGCAGCCAATCACTGAGCTCGGTGGCTCTGAGTGCCACGTTCCATCTGCACGGGCAGAGTTGCTGTGCTCAATTATTGGCTGCCGAGCTGTCATTGTGATGTCAGTGCTGCAATCAGTATGAGACATCAGGACCAGCATCAGAGACTCCGTGCTAGACCCGGGGAGGGCGAGAAAAGCGCAGTTTGTTTGATTTCTTATAACTGCACACAGGGACTGGGGATTTCTGAAAGGGGGCAACCCCTTTAATTTTGTTCTTCCACTCCAGGGTCACTTTTGTAATTTTCATACAGATCCAATCTCTACGCTCCACAGGGCAGGTGTCTTTAATAAAAGCATAATTCAGTGTAAATCATCAATCAACTGTAAATTAAAGAGCCATTCCTCATAGACATTTATGACATTCTCAGAATATGCCATCAGGCCAGGGTCACACGAGCGTAGATTCTTCCGAGAGAATCGGATGGATTACGTAAATGACACCCAGATCAAACGCTGATTACAGTTTGAGGAGAGTGTCAGTTTAGGCCTGTTTCACACTTCAGTTTTTTGACGTCAGTTGAAATCCGCGAAGGAGTAAAAAAACGGATCAGTTTCCGTTTGACAACATGCACCGGATCCGTTTTTTGACAGATCCGCTTCAGCCACAGAGAGAGAGAGAGCGATTTTTCCGGCAATAGTTAAAGCTGCCATCAATCAGAGGATGGCAGCTGACGTCAGCAAGCACGTTGCCGGCGTCTGACGTCATTGTGCGCGCGCTCAGGCTGGGGTGAAAATCGCTCGCCACTGGAGCGCCGCAATGTAAGAGGAAAGGTTTTTTTTAATTTTATTTTTTTTATAATTAGTAGTGAAAGCAGCAGGATTGGAGGCAGGATGGAGACGGGCAGGATTGGAGACACTGGGGGCAGGATGGAGACACGGGGCAGGATTGGGGGCAGTCACATTGTAGAAGGATCATCTTTTTTCTCATTT
The DNA here is from genome assembly GCF_039654945.1 of Dendrobates tinctorius. Taxonomy (NCBI): domain Eukaryota; kingdom Metazoa; phylum Chordata; class Amphibia; order Anura; family Dendrobatidae; genus Dendrobates; species Dendrobates tinctorius. Next base: position 36,713,739 of record NW_027361676.1, on the reverse strand, counting down.
GCACAAGGAAAGACTAAAAGTAATGGGATGAAACTGAATGGGAGGAGACACAGATTAGATATTAGAACAGGCTGCCACGAGAGGTGGTGAGTTCTCCTTCAATAGAAGTCTTCAAACAGAGGCTGGACAGACATCTGTCTGGGATGATTTAGCAAATCCTGCTTTGAGCAGGGGGTTGGACCATATGGCCCAGGAGGTCCCTTCCAACTCTATGATTCTGAGGATGGAGACGGGGGCAGGATGAAGACACAGGGTAGGATGGAGACGAGGCAGGATTGGAGGCAGGATAATAACAATAATAATAAATTTTATTTCTATAGCGCCGACATATTCCGCAGCACTTTACATTTCGGAGGGGATTTATACAGACAATAGACATTACAGCATAACAATAATCACATAGATCATAACAGATACCAAGAGGAATGAGGGACCTGCTCGCAAGCTTACAATCTATGAGGAAAAAAAGGGAGACACGAAAGGTGGGTGGTACCAGTTGCCCTGATTGTGTGGACCAGCCATAATGTTAAGTGTGTACGAGTAGGATGGAGGCAGGGCATGATTGGAGACACTGGGGGCATGATTAGAGACACAAGGGCAGGATTGTAGACATGGGGGCAGGATTGGAGACACAGGGGGCAGAATGGAGACACAGGGGACATGACTGCAGACACAAGGGGCATGACTGGAGACACAGGGGCCAGAATGGAAACCCAGGGGGCAGGATGAAAGACATGGGGGCAGGATTGGAGACACAGGGGGCAGGATTGGAGACACGGGGGGCACGATTGGAGACATGGGGGACACGATTGGAGACACGGGGGGCACGATTGGAGACACGGGGGCATGATTGGAGACAGATGGGGCAGGGTTGGAGACAGATCGTGCAGGATCATGGGGCAGGATGGATACGATGGAGACAGATGCGGAGATCATATGGGGCAGAATGGATACTCATGAGGGCGGGATGTGAGAACATATGGCTGAAGCCAGGAATGAGACACACGGAGGTCAGGATGTGGGATATTATTACCATAAGGGCTAATTATGGGATATTATTATTGCAGTGTTTATTTTATTTTTTGAGTATACTGTTTTAAATGGGGGGGGTCCTGTTACTATGTTGCCTTTTTTCTTCATGTGGTGTAATGTAGAAGTTGGGAACAAAATAAGTAATGTGTTCTGCAAGCGGAGCTCTAGATAACTGTGTTATTTCCTGCAGAGACGAGCCCTGGCTGGAAGAAGTGATGGTGGTCTGTGCTAGATAAAAGATGAAAAGCGAAGATGAAGGACTTCACCTAGAGACGTCACTGGTGAGTCAGTGTGCTACCTATACACTGACACTATACATTGTATACTATATACAGAGGTCCTGTGTATGTCACCAGTGATCACTGTATTGCCTGTACATTATATACAGAGCTCCTGTGTATAATGTCATTGATCACTGTATTACCTGTACACAGACACTGCATACTAAGTACAGATCTCCTGTGTATAATGGCACTTATGGTGATAGTATTGTGTTTTTTTTATTACTGATCAATATTGTAGTATTCAGTCACTATGTGGTGGTAATATTTGGTCTGGACATGGTGTTGCAGTATTTGTCCCTTGTATGTGCTATTATTTGGTCACTTTGTGGCGGTAAGATGTGGTCCGGCCATGGTGCGGTGGTATTTGTTCCTTGTATGTGATATTATTCAGTTACTGTGGTGGTAATATATGGTCCGTTCATGGTGTGGCGGTATTTGTTCCTTGTATGTGATATTATTCGGTCACTGTGGTGGTAATATGTGGTCTGGACATGGTGTGGCAGTATTTTTTCCTTGTATGTGGTATTATAGTTCACTATGTGGTGGTAATATTGTGTCTGGTCATGGTGCGGTGGTATTTGTCCCTTGTATGTGATATTATTGGTCATTTTTAAAATTGAAAAATAAAAATATACCTAAATTGTATTGCATATTTTAACAAATATTTAATAGGTTACAGAAGAGTAGCGCTCGGCCAAAAGTGTCTACTGTGTTATGGTGGCGGCTTAAAAAATCTTTTGTCCAAAACAAAAGCTGCTGACTATATGTCTGATCTGGTGATGGGAACTGTTAATGTGTGACTGGTGAGAAGTGGAGTTTTTCCAAGAGAAAGCGGAGGGACTGTGGACAGTTTGAGGGTTGGAGCCTGGGCGGAGTCTCAAGGGGGCCCCGAAAATTTTACCAGTATGGGGCCCCGAAATTCCTAGTGGCAGCTCTGGGCACAGACTGTGAATCAGAATACCCCTTTAAAGATTTGTACCAAAATGATAAGTTATTCCTTTGCTCAGGATAGAGGACAACATCTTCATTGATTAGGATCCAACTACTAGCACCTCACCAATGCCAAGAACGGAGGACTGAACGGAGCAGAGATCGAGCATGCGCACCTCCACTCCATTCATTCTCAAGGGGAGAGCTGGGCATAGCCAGGCAACTACATTGTACAATGTATTTTTTTGTGTTTAGAACAGGAGAGAAACATATTGAGGTGTTTAAACACCCCTCTTTCTTTGTGGGAATGGAAAAAGAACAATTTTCTTTTTCAGATTAAACTTTGTAGTGTTTACTCCGCAGCAGATATAATATCGTGCTGTACCAATCTTGAATATAAATTATTGCACTTTTATAACTAGGTGGAGGGAATGAAGTGAAAAGACTAGGTACACATTATATTGTGACCACTGCGGGGTGCATAAGCTGAAGATGTTCAGGACGTGGCCATTGTTAGGATGAATGCCAGTGTGTCCGTCAACCATAGGGACTCATTGTGAAGAACACGTGGGACTCTGGATAGGAAACCACAGTCTTCTGCACTTTCCTATACAGTCAAACAGAATGCAGGCGCACACCTGCCGAGGCCGGAAAAACACACTTATGGCTTCTGGTAAATGGTCGTCTAAGACAACGCTACAGTATATGGAAGGCACAGCTCCCAGCGTATACGTAGGCTAAGTGCACGAATGGAGTGTGGGCCTAGTTAAGAAATGATGAAGAGGGCGGGCACCACCACATAAATGCAATATCCAATATATAGGGTGTTACCTATGTACCAAGAATTGGTATGTAAAAGAAGAAAGAAAAAGACGGCACAACTAGGCGCAAACACAGAACAAAATAAAGTGAAAAAAGCTTTATTGTAACAAAAATTGCACACACTGATTAAAAACATCTAAAACCAATAATAGGCTGTGTGGTATATACAGTAATCATATGTTGACAAACAAAATAATCTGCATTAATGCCATAGAAAGTGACAACAATGTTATAATTTCAATCCAGTAACCCTCCTCTCAATATTTATTAGTCACTACAGAAATAAATATATCATTTTATAATAAAAAAAAGATATAAATCTGTCAACATATGTTACAATGAAACACCCATAGTAGAAAATATCATCACCGGCAATGCTATAATATGTAAGCAGCCAATAGTGTGGCCCTGTATAATCCTATATATACTGCATAAATGCAGGAATGGCCATACTCACCAATGAATGCTATGCTGCACTGCCTGTCCCTATGCGTACCGCTACGCCTTGTAGCTTCATCAGGGGAAGGTGATATACAATAGCACAGTCTGAGGTTTAAACAGAAGTGCACTTACTTGTTACCTCGATCGTCAGCACCTGTGTTGGCGGCGCAGGAGCAATCAATAGGCAATTTCCATATAGCACCCTGATAGCACCATAGCCTGCGGTTCAGCCTGCGTGGTGTCAGGCTCCCAGTGTGACGTAGAAAGATAGTGGCAAAGGTAATCAGAGGAAACGGAAGCTCCCAAGGGTTGTCTGAGCAACCGATGATAAACCCATACCGGTATAAGTGAAGCGTCAGTGAGTTACTGACTGCGCATGTCTCAGAAGAGATCACAGAGTGGAGGAAGCCCCTGCTGGTTACCAAGGCAATCAATGGTATACAATCTTCTCATTACTGTGAAGTGCGGTTCAGCTATGTGCACAACATTAAATATGGCATTCACATGAAGATTCAGTAGGAGCGGAGTTCTACTAATTAGTAAAGCGATCGGTGATATATGATCTTAAAACCGCTATAATATGCGGACTAATATGACGCTTGCACTGAAATTCAAGGGATCCATTGCACAGGTGCTGAGACATGCCAAAAGATCCTGCCACTTCTGTCAGTTGCTAGGGCTGTAAAACAGGTATACGGGGCAGAAATAAACATTAAGAAATAACCTGTAAGAGATCTAATAATCAGCCCAAGTAAACAATTCCGAGTTAGCGATAATATATACTACAGATCTAATCTTATTAATTACTCCTATGCCATAGGAAATAATATCTTAATTGTTTACCTAAAAAGCCACAAATACAGTTGTGGCCAAAAGTATTGACACCCCTGCAATTCTGTCAGATAATACTCAGTTTCTTCCTGAAAATGATTGCAATCACAAATTCTTTGGTATTATTATCTTCATTTAATTTGTCTTAAATGAAAAAACACAAAAGAGAATGAAGCAAAAAGCAAAACATTGATCATTTCACACAAAACTCAAAAAATGGGCCAGACAAAAGTATTGGCACCCTCAACCTAATACTTGGTTGCACAACCTTTAGCCAAAATAACTGCGACCAACCGCTTCCGGTAACCATCAATGAGTTTCTTTCAATGCTCTGCTGGAATTTTAGACCATTCTTCTTTGGCAAACTGCTCCAGGTCTCTGATATTAGAAGGGTGCCTTCTCCAAACTGCCATTTTTAGATCTCTCCACAGGTGTTCTATGGGATTCAGGTCTGGACTCATTGCTGGCCACCTTAGAAGTCTCCAGTGCTTTCTCTCAAACCATTTTCTAGTGCTTTTTGAAGTGTGTTTTGAGTCATTGTCCTGCTGGAAGACCCATGACCTCTGAGGGAGACCCATCTTTCTCACACTGGGCCCTACATTATGCTGCAAAATTTGTTGGTAGTCTTCAGACTTCATAATGCCATGCACACGGTCAAGCAGTCCAGTGCCAGAGGCAGCAAAGCAACCCCAAAACATCAGGGAACCTCCGACATGTTTGACTGTAGGGACCGTGTTTTTTTCTTTGAATGCCTCTTTTTTTCTCCTGTAAACTCTATGTTGATGCCTTTGCCCAAAAAGTACTACTTTTGTCTCATCTGACCAGAGAACATTCTTCCAAAACGTTTTAGGCTTTTTCAGATAAGTTTTGGCAAACTCCAGCCTGGCTTTTTTATGTCTCGGGGTAAGAAGTTGGGTCTTCCTAGGTCTTCTACCATACAGTCCCTTTTCATTCAGATGCCGACGGATAGTACGGGTTGACACTGTTATACCCTCGGACTGCAGGGCAGCTTGAACTTGTTTGGATGTTAGTCGAGGTTCTTTATCCAACATCCGCACAATCTTGCATTGAAATCTCTTGTCAATTTTTCTTTTCCGTCCACATCTAGGGAGGTTAGCCACAGTGCCATGGGCTTTAAACTTCTTGATGACACTGTGCACGGTAGACACAGGAACATTCTGGTCTTTGGAGATGGACTTGTAGCCTTGAGATTGCTCATGCTTCCTCACAATTTGGTTTCTCAAGTCTTCAGACAGTTCTTTGGTCTTCTTTCTTTTCTCCATGCTCAATATGGTACACACAAGGACACAGGACAGAGGTTGAGTCAACTTTAATCCATGTCAACTGGCTGCAAGTGTGATTTAGTTATTGCCAACACCTGTTAGGTGCCACAGGTAAGTTACACGTGCTGTTAATTACACAAATTAGAGAAGCATCACATGATTTTTCGAACAGTGCCAATACTTTTGTCCACCCTCTTTTATGTTTGGTGTGGAATTATATCCAATTTGACTTTAGGACAATTCTTTTTGTGTTTTTTCATTTAAGACAAATTAAATGAAGATAATAATAACAAAGAATTTGTGTTTGCAACCATTTTCAGGAAGAAACTGAGTATTATCTGACAGAATTGCAGGGGTGTCAATACTTTTGGCCACAACTGTAAATAAACTGCTGTATGAGCCACTGAGAGTCACCATGAATAATGACGCTGATGTATAACAAGGTGCACTGTTTGAAAATTCAGGCAGAAAATACATAAAAATATTTTCTAATTGTCAAAAATATACTGCTGGAAAATAAATGTCCAATTATCAAGGATATATTGCTAGAAAATAAACCATCCCTAATAAATCCAAAATAACCACCATTCATCTTGTATATTGAAAAACTCTCCAGGAAAAAACATGTGTCTACATACATGGGAATTCACAGGAGAAAATCCTGATGAAACAAGACTATGTTCAAGACAAAAAACCCACTATTGGAAACGCAACAATCATCACAATCTGTGATGAATGTTCCGGCATCAGAAATCCCGTGTAAAGGGATAATCCTTTTCCTTTTTAGTTATGATCCCCTCAGTCAATGCCCCATCCAATAGATTATGTCATTTGATGTTGAACACATTTGTAGGGACTGAAGGTAGCTTTACATAGTAAAACATTGTTATTCAAATGTTTAAATGCCTCTTTAAGGTATGTATCAATGGGCCACAACACCACATTGGCACCTTTGTCTGATTGTTTAATAAGGAATTGAGAATTACATTTAAGTGATCTTAAAGCCCTCCTATCTGACAATTTTAAGTTTTGGCCCGCCCTATAGTTATCTGGTAATCTTTGGATCTCCTTTTTCATTACTTCAAAAAATGTTTTTACAGAGGGGACCAAAGAGAGAGGAGGAGTACACAACAGCATATTTCTAACATTAATTTGGCTAAACAAGATCTTGCCAAAGGAAAGACTTTATCCACAGCTGCGGCTCATTTTTTGCAGGTGCATTCGGGTAGCCCACGCCGTTTACGAGTCATAGGATTACAAAAATTGGCAAATAACATACGTAAAACAGATAGGCAGGGGAACTGCTTAGGCTGGAGGCCAAATGGATCTATAACTTAAACAGTGTTGCTCCTTACGGAATTAATGAGGACCTCCTTTACACGGGATTTCTGATGCCGGAACATTCATCACAGATTGTGATGACTGTTGCGTTTCCGATAGTGGGTTTTTTGTCTTGAGCATAGTCTTGTTTCATCAGAATTTTCTCCTGTGAATTCCCATGTATGTATACACATGTTTTTTCCTTTTTTCCTGGGGGGGTTCAATATACAAGAGGAATGGTGGTTATTTTGGATTTATTAGGGATGGTTTATTTTCTAGCAGTATATCCTTGATTATTGGGCATTTATTTTCCAGCAGTAAATTTTTGACAATTGGAAAATATTTTTATGTATTTTCTGCCTGAATTTTCAAATAATGCACCTTGTTATACATCAGCGTCATTATTCATGGTGACTCCCAGTGGCTCGTACAGCACTTTATTTATTTGTGGCTTTTTAGGTAAACAATTAAGATATTATTTCCTATGGCATAGGAGTAATTAATAAGATTAGATCTGTAGTATATATTATCGCTAACATGGAATTGTTTGCTTGGGCTGATTATTAGATCTCTTACAGGTTATTTCTTAACGTTTATTTCTGCCCCGTATACCTGTTTTACAGCCCTAGCAACTGACAGAAGTGGCAGGATCTTTTGGCATGTCTCAGCACCTGCGCAATGGATCCCTTGAATTTCAGTGCAAGCGTCATATTAGTCCGCATATTATAGCGGTTTTAAGATCATATATCACCGATCGCTTTACTAATTAGTAGAACTCCGCTCCTACTGAATCTTCATGTGAATGCCATATTTAATGTTGTGCACATAGCTGAACCGCACTTCACAGTAATGAGAAGATTGTACACCATTGATTGCCTTGGTAACCAGCAGGGGCTTCCTCCACTCTGTGATCTCTTCTGAGACATGCGCAGTCAGTAACTCACTGACGCTTCACTTATACCGGTATGGGTTTATCATCGGTTGCTCAGACAACCCTTGGGAGCTTCCGTTTCCTCTGATTACCTTTGCCACTATCTTTCTACGTCACACTGGGAGCCTGACACCACGCAGGCTGAACCGCAGGCTATGGTGCTATCAGGGTGCTATATGGAAATTGCCTATTGATTGCTCCTGCGCCGCCAACACAGGTGGTGACGATCGAGGTAACAATAAGTAAGTGCACTTAAGGCCCTTTTACATTTAGCCATGCACCAGCGATCCGACCAGCGATCCGACCTGGTCAGGATCGCTGGTGCATCGCTAAATGATCGCTAGTGAGCTTCCACACAGAAAGATCTCACAGCGATGCAGAAGCGACGCAGCGGACGATACTCACCTTTCACACACAGCGATCCTGACGTCCTCCCGTCCGCCTCCACACGTTGCTCGTCGTCACAGCAGGAAGCAGACGACGAGAAATGGAGCCGGACATTCTCACGCGATCAGCGATAACCGGCGGGGGAGCCGGTCGGAGGTAAGTATCACACATAGCGATATTGCTAGCGATATCACTATAACGTCACAAAATCGGTGACGTTATAGCGATATTGCTAGCGATATCGCTATGTGTAAAACCCCCTTTACTTCTATTTAAACCTCAGACTGTGCTATTGCATATCACCCCCCTGATGAAGCTACAAGGCGTAGCGGTACGCGTAGGGACAGGCAGTGCAGCATAGCATTCATTGGTGAGTATGGCCATTCCTGCATTTATGCAGTATATATAGGATTATACAGGGCCACACTATTAGCTGCTTACATATTATAGCATTGCTGGGATGATATTTTCTACTATGGGTGTTTCATTGTAACATATGTTGACAGATCTATAGCTCTTTTTTAGTATAAAATGATATATTTATTTCTGCAGTGACTAATAAATATTGAGAGGATGGTTACTGGATTGAAATTATAACATTGTTGTCACTTTCTATGGCATTAATGCAGATTATTTTGTTTGTCAACATATGATTACTGTATATACCACGCAGCCTATTATTGGTTTTAGTGTTTTAGATGTTTTTAATCAGTGTGTGCAATTTTTGTTACAATAAAGCTTTTCTCACTTTATTTTGATCCGGTGTTTTTGCCTAGTTGTGCCATCTTTTTCTTTCTTCTTTTATATACGTGCGTGGGCCTAGTCTTACTTTATGTTTTTATACATGTTTCACCGTGCGTTACCAAGACTGCGATAATGACATTTTTGTGCAATTTATAACACTTTTACACCACAAAACTACTTTTTACTGAAAAAATAGATTAACTTTAATGGACAGGCTTTTTTTTAGATTTAATTATGCTTTCTAATCCCAAATCGATCTTCTGGGCACCGATATAATGCGTTGGTGCACTCTGTGTACTACAGCGTTACTGCCTGTCATGGGACGCCACAATGCTTATGTTCCCGATAAATAGTAAGGGCCCATTTAAATTAGCTGATACTCGGGAACGAGATTTCTACCAATTACCGTAATGTTTTTCTTGACTGTTGGACCATCTAAGCAGGCCGGCAAACACCCGACTAACGAACCAAAATGTTCTCAGCGAAGAACGGGATGTTCTATGCGAACAGAAAGACTATATTAACAATTATTTGGTGCACAGAGGATTATGGTTGCATAAACCAGTAAATGGCTGCAGTCAACTTACATGTAGCTGATCAGTGATCGCTTAATATCCTCGATTGTGCAGTTTGCACCCAGCATGTCCCTCAGACGTTATATGTGCTCATGGTGACTTTGCGTGGCAGCGATTATCATTAATATTTAAGCACACCATTGCAACATTAGAAAAAAACAAAACAAAACAGAAACTGCATTGATAATAGCAGTTTTGCATAATCACTACAGTTCCCAAGGGAAGGAGCTTTGATGACATCAGGGTGATGTGACCAAATGGCCTTGTGTGACCCAAGACAACTCATCCAATAAGTTCCCCCCCCCTGGTTTAGACCCTTGGTAGGTTCATAACTGCAATAGTGACACTCCAAGATCATATTCATGTATTTCAGAAAATGCTCCCTTCATCTAACTGCCTAAATACTATTGAGCATCTAGGAGGTTAAACGTCTGGGATCTGAGTTCCCTCTGACCCCTAGATGTTGGCTGTATCGTACATGTGACTTCTGCTACTGAAGATGTTCTATATAATGCACTTCCTCCAAACACAACAAAAAACAAACAAACAGAAAAGTAAAATAAACAAAAGAACATAAAATGGCTAGGTATTTCATGTGTACGGAAAGGTAGACCTGATGGAGATTGTGTGGCAGGAAGGCATAGGATGAGCTTTGTAACACTGGTATAGCACGCCGGTCTCTCCCTTGGGGCAGCGTAGACCATAGTCATCAATATAACATATGGCCGACTAACGTGGTTCAACTTACCAGAAAACGTGCAGAAAAAAAGTTCTAAATGAGGGCCACAAAGTGAGACACTGTTCACTTACCTGACACTTTAGAATATGTCAGAAATTACATGATGGATTAAAAAACTTGTTGATTGGTCCATAGGCAAAATACACTGATGTATTTGGAATAAAAATGGCTTGCATACAAGGAAAAAAAACTTGATCTCATAAGCTTCAGCATAGTTCCTGTCCTGGATGTACAAATAATCTAATATAGACTCTGTTCAATAATTCTGTACCGCAGACAACCATGGATCAATGATTAACAATTTATTTCACCATTAAAAAAAATGAACAAACTTGAAGTTAAAAAACGCAATGCAATGTAAGTGCCAAGCTGTATCAATGCAAACCTAGATCCAGGATTATCCTGCTACCCATGTGCAGACAGGCTTTAATATACTGTAGAACAAATAAAGTAGTCTCAATGTACTGATGTGCCCTTAAGGCCAGGATCACACTACCATGTGTGATGCGAGAAACTCGCACGAGGAAATAAAAGCAGCCGCAGCTCCTGTTCTGAGCGCCGGCGGCAGCGCGGGGTGTTGATATGATACAGCAGTGTGATCCCGGCCTAACACAGAGAACCGAAGGCCTAGTTAATGGTTTCCGGGACAGGTCAGTCCCAGAACATTGCATGTTTCTAGATCAATGTGTCCACAGCCAAACTAGATGGTGTCATCTCGTAACCCCGAGCTTGGTGTACGGGAAACCGTAAAGACATAACGGCTACAGTAGACTGACCTGATCTCCTGGGTCAGATCTAGCCATCAGGAAGGGGTTTTATAGTCTTATGTAGAGTTGAGCGACTTTGGTCGGATCGGGTTTCGTGAAACCCGAATGAAACAAAATAAGTTTCAGATGAAACTCGTCCGACTAGAGCAAAACAAAGTCGGAGTTTCGTCCGAAACCCGACCCCAATGCAAGTCAATGGGAAATAAAAGTCGGACGAAACTCCGACTTTTTTTGCTCTAGTCGGACGAGTTTCATCTGAAACTTATTTTGTTTCATTCGGGTTTCACGAAACCCGATCCAACCAAAGTCGCTCAACTCTAGTCTTATGCAGTAAAAGCTTCATCATGGTAAAACAATCTTTATATACTAAAATCTCTGCTTGAAAAACAGAATTTATTGGACTCCCAGCTGCTTGGTGAGTTAGGATGCATCAGTGGAAAGACAATCTGTGAGCTATCTACGTGACCATGACTAGATCCCGGAGAATTTTTTACCCTCTGGATGGAAGGCTATTTTGAGTTTTTTTTACGCAGCATATTTTCGAAAAAATTAATCCATTTTACTTACATTGATGCAGATTTTCTGCATATCAAAAACTCATAGGAACATAGCCTATAGAAAAGTAAGTGTCCACCCGCACAAACGTAGGTCTTACACGTTAACCAACTATACCAGAAACCTGGGGAGCTTTTCACCATGCAATAAATAAGCTTTGTTTGTAGAAGACTAGACAACCCCCTAGACAACTGACATGAGGCACCACTTCAACGTCAGCGCTAGTGACACATTTTTTGGGATTACATAGGATACATCCAGAAGATCTGTGGCGCATTGAAGCACTAGTGTTGTGGGTGAAGATTTATGGAATCCGCTGAAGATTTCCTGAAACTGATCACCTTAGTCTCACATGGCCTAATATCTGGTCAGATGGTCTGGGCCAAGCAAACAGTAAAGTCAGTTCATAGATACATGACTCAGTGGTAATTTTACCAAAATGTATTCCTATATATCTGAATATGTACCGCAACAAAGGAAAAGGTCTCAATCCATAAAGTGCAAAATGCAATAAATCTTACAGGTTTATTCTTTGCAGTGTGAGCTTTTCCAGAAAAACGCAGAACTAGTCCAGCTGTGCCACACAGATCTGGCCAAGGCCTTATTCACAAGTCAGGCGCTATCGTACGAGTGCTTTCCGTGTTTTTCACAGATTGTACCCACTGTATATGGCGAATGGGGTCAGTCACATGTCCATGATTTTTTATGGAACAGTTGTTCCATGCAAAATTGATGAGACATGTCCGAACTTGATCCAAATGTAGGATCAAAATCTGCAATGGAAGTCTATGGGTCCATGAAATAAAAAAGCATAGTCAAAAAAAAAATTATAGTGCAGAAAGTGGTGAAACTTTTTCCCACTTACGAGAAAAACCTGATAAAAATCAGACTAATCTCTGATCAAGTACCACTATGCACTCTGGGTGTGGTAGAAATTGAAACAGGCGGGATATAGAGAACAATGAAAAATAACAATGTATAAAAAATGTTTTTAAAACAAAAAAAAAATGCAAAATCAATAATACTATTAAATTACCTTTATTAAAAAAATGGCACAACAAATAGTGCAAATTTAATAATAGATTAAAAGGCACACAGAATTGTATACATGGTATCATATGGTAAATAATTAGCTATATATTAAAATTTTCCCAATAACCATGATAAACTGGCTCCATTAATAACAGGTAAATATATTGCCATACAGTAAACAAACCACAGTAAAAAAAAAAAATTTTCTGCAATTGTGCAAAACAATAAAAGATAATCACTGTGAGCAGCTTTTGCATTAAAAAATGTGATGGTGAATGAACATCTCCTGACGAAGGAGAGCAACTCTGAAACGCGCGTCGGGGCGCGTTATCTCGGCACTTTATTTCATTTCTGGCTCATCAGGTAAATTGTCCTTCTAATTGTGTGGTGTTCCACTTAATCACTGTTGTTTATTCAATGTTCATTCACCATCACATTTTTTAATGCTATAACAGTGATTATCTTATTTTGTTTTGCACAATTGCACAAAAATTTTTTTTTTACTGTGGTTTGTTTACTGTATGGCAATATATTTACCTGTTATTAATGGAGCCAGTTTATCATGGTTATTGGGAAATTTTAATAAATAGCTAATTATTTACCATATGATACCATGTATACAATTCTGTGTGCCTTTTAATCTGTTATTAAATTTGCACTATTTGTTGTGCCATTTTTTAATAAAGGTAATTTAATAGTATTATTGATTTTGCATTATTTTTTGTTTTAAAAACATTTTTTATACATTGTTCTCTATATCCCGCCTGTTTCAATTTCTACCACACCTAGAGTGCATAGTGGTACTTACACCGGATGGTCTGCCATCCACTTGCTCCGGAGGGGATTTTTGGTATTTTAATTGTGTATTCAATTGTATTTTGAAATAGTGATACTTGATTGTATCCCCCACGGGTTAACTTCTAATCTCTGATCAAACTCTGCCCCTTTTTCTCTTACGTGAAAAACAAACTCAGGTGTGAACGAGACTTTACCATCAGAAACACTGACCAGAATAAGGTGCGTACATGAATTAGTGGCGGCAATCAGACCTCGCTGACAGACATCACCACATTTTCAATACAACTGAACTTTTTTAGTTGTGGTTGGGAATTAAATAATTAAAATATGCGCTATGTAGAAAAATAAAAACGGAACATTTCACAAAGTGGAAAGTCAATCATGATGTGGATGAATGTGAGAAAAGCTGAATATTCTTGCAGTCCTTGTATCTTCTGAGAGGCGGCAGTCGGTGAGTGACAGCCGGCTGTGCTAGTAGAGTGCTGCTCATTAAGGTTCTCAGTCTGACAGTAAGGCCCAACGCGGCATGTGTACAATGGCAGCTGCAATAGGAATGGTGGCCGATTTCCACTTGGTACTTGGATGTCCCGCACGCTACATACAAATCAGCGTGGACTCCACCTGCGATACATTTCAGATTTTATTAAGAGCAATTCACGATCCATATGATGGAGAATTAAGCAATGTTTTTAGGAAATGAATTATTTCATCTTCTTCCCGTCCTCTGTCTTCACTTTCTGTCTGTAGCTGTTGTATTGAGAGTCGGTGTTGAAGAGTTTGTCCCACCATGTAAAGGTCGATGCGTAGTTACCTACGAAGTTCATGTGATGGAAGTCATGGAAGCGTGCCCCGGCATAGAAGGGGATGAGATGCAGCGGATTTAGGGGAATGTCGTAACCACTAGGAGAGAAGACAGCGCGGAATTACAACGATGGAACCAAATCCATGTAATAAACGCCTACACAATCATCAGACGGCTACAGGTACAACGACTTCATGGCCACTGTGACTAACGCCACTGGAAAAACACATTGCGCCTCATTTCTCAAAAGTAATCTACTAGTAAGACCTATAGCAACCAGGGGGCAGCTTATCTTCCAAAGCATCTTAAGAAATAAAGTCGAGCTTTGATTGGTTCTATAGGTCGCAAATAGTGATGAGCGGAGTTGTTATCTAAGCATGCTCGTGTGCTAACCAAGGGTTCTTCGGTGTGCTCGAAAAAGATGTTAAGTCCCCACGGCTTCATGTTTCGTGACTGTTCGACAGCCGCAATACATGTAGTGATTGCCTGTTTGTTAGCAGTGAACAGCCGTGAGAAATGCAGAGGAGCACACCGGTTAGCACTTGAGCATGCTCAGATAACGCCTTATCCAAGAATGTTCACTCATCACTAGTTATCAGTTGTGGTGTGAAATATTATGGCCTAATTTTAAAGGCCTTTTACACAGGGTAATAAGTACTAAAATGGCCGATTCCGTAAGAGAACGATCACTTAATTATTGCTAGTCTCATCTTTTATGGTAAACTAAAAGCCATAATTGGAGGTAGTGTAGCCACTCGGCTAACAGAGGGTGTGCTGCTGTCAACAAACTAAAGGCTTTCTTATCAATGATCATTAGCACAAAACCCTTCCATCAAATGTTATTAAATGAGTGGCAGTCGACCTACACTTTGGTTGATAGTCAGCTCGTTGCGGAAAAGACTTATAATTGGCCAGGTGTGATTGGTGGGGATCTAAAGGACCATTTAGGCCTGGGACACACTTGCTCGAGTCTCTTGCATCAATACCCGGCACTGCCGCCAGCACTCGGGACCGGAGTGTGCGGTTGCATGTATTTCTATGCAGCTGCACACTCCGGTCCCGAGTGCCGGCAGCATTGCCAGGTATTGAGACGCGGGTTTCTCGCACCACACTCGCAAGTGTGACCCCGGCCTTACACTGCAAGTTCATTGTGACTGAGTGTTCCTAGGAATGATTGTATCACAATGATCTTGCAGTCTACAGCCTCATTCAGACGCCCATGTAACATGATCTGGGAAAATATCAGGCTGTCATATTCAGGTTGGGAGACCCGTAAGCAGTTCCTGCCTCACGGTTCGTCCACAGACCATGTCACACTGACCCTGAATGAGGTTTAACGGGAACCTGTCATGTAATATAACACTATTAACCTGCAGATATAGTGGTAATTTGCAGGTCAATAGCGTCGTGACACCGCGTGGCCCCGCTAATGCAACAAAAAACTAAAGAGGGAATATTATTCATATTATTAGCAATTATCGGACTGGTACAGCAAGAGGGGGGGACTTAGACAGCTACAGTGACAAAATTATTAAAAAATATCCCCTACTGGACTGATAACAGAGCAAAAATAACACAAGTTCACCAGCATCCATATAAAAACGACAAAAAGTTAAGTGGAAATCAATGTTTTTTTCAGGACGCATCAGCCTACACACAGCACTGGAGACAGGCCTCCGTGTAGGACACGTCACAAGACAAGTGGAAAACGGCTTACCTGTGAACATCTATGGTTTCCATAAGTCTGACGAGAACCCAGGCCCACAGGAGAATGACGTGATTGCAGAAGACCATGATGCCAATGAAAAATCCAGTTCCCAAAATGAGGGTTTCATAAGGGTGAGCATACTCCGCCTGCATCCCGAATGGCGACTGTGGGACACGGAGGAAGCACGTCAGCAAGTAGCTTGCAAACAAACACAGAACTTGATTTACAAAACTGTATGGCGCATTTTGCAGACAAATGCATTATCTGAATACTGGCTTCACACACATTTTTTATTAAATTAAAGGGGTATTCCCATCTCCAATATCCTATCCCAATATGTAGTTAGGTGTAATAATAATATTAGCAAATACCTCCTATCCTATTAGAAATGTAGTCTAGTTCTTCTGATTCGCTATGTCTCTTTCCTCATGTACAGGCATTGCAGGACCTTAGGTATCCATGGTTACGACCACTGATGAAATGAGTTAGCTAGTTGATAGTGTTAACCATGGATACCCAAGATCCTGCAATGCCGACACATGAGGAAAGAGACATAGTGAGTCAAAAGAACTAGACTACATTTCTAATTGGAGGTATTTGCAAATATTATTATACCTACTACATATTGGGGTAGGATCTCAGAGATGGGAATACACCTTTAAATTGACTTTTCTTGAACTGATAAACTCCGATTTTAAGACCACAGAATTTACGCAACATGGCATCACGGCCTAAGGGCTA
The DNA here is from genome assembly GCF_039654945.1 of Dendrobates tinctorius. Taxonomy (NCBI): domain Eukaryota; kingdom Metazoa; phylum Chordata; class Amphibia; order Anura; family Dendrobatidae; genus Dendrobates; species Dendrobates tinctorius. The sequence goes on along the minus strand of NW_027361676.1, from coordinate 36,697,017 downwards.
TAGTAAGATGTACAACAAATTACAAAGGACCGTGGCTCTGGTCACGTAGCACGCTGTGGGTATGGCATTTTTCCATATGGGAAAAAAAAAAAAAAAACACAAGTACAAACTACTGCAAAGTAAGGGCTGCTCCGAAAAACATTTGTAAAAAAAAATATAATCAAAAACACAGAGTGCTGAGAAACAATGACCTAAATGGGGTGAGATTAAAGGGAATCTGTCAGCAGGTTTTTGCTATGTAATCTGAAGACAGCATGACGTATGGGTTAAAACACAGATTTCAGCAATGCCTCTCTTATTAAGCTCAGTCATTTTGTTTGCTTGCAATGATTGTCTGAGCACCAGAAGCTTATCATGGCTGGGACACAGCAGCACAGCGCATGCTAGTCAGACACGCCCCTCCTGTGATAGGCAGCTCACCGTTTATGGACATTGTATATAGAGACTGGCGAGGGCTGGGTCAGCTGTGATGTGGGCGGGGTTAGCTTCCTCAGCTCTGCTGCAGTGCTACATCCAAGTCTAAATCTGCACCCAGTAATATAAGTGAGACATTGTTGGATTCAGCTTTTCTTTGCCTACACCAGGCTGCTCTCAGATGAGGTAGCAAAAACCTGCTGAGAGATTCCCTTTAAGAGTGCAGTACAGCTCTGCACTATAGACAAACTCTGAACTTACCGCAAACTCATGATGCACTTTGTGGATATGCTTGTAAATGCTCTTATGGTGCAGGAGACGATGCAGGAAATAATGCCAGGCGTCTTCAATGACTGCACAGCCAAAACACTGCGCACATAATGTATACCTACAAGAAAAGACAACATTGGTAAGGAGGTGACACAGCTTTGGTCAAGGACTTGGGCTTAAAGGGCTTCTCTCAGCATAGCAATTCAGGAGCGCTCCGCACTTCAGCCTCCAGACTTCGTGTTTGCTGGGGGCAATGTGCTGCTCATGACGGAAGGTTTGGCCAGTGGCTGGCTGAGCTCCCGGCCCGAACAGCGCGCTCTCCGATGCTGTAACAGACGAGCGCACAAGCTCGACCCAGGCAGTTTCTGAGCAGGGCTTGCAAGCTACATAGCAGAGAGCTTGTAAGCACTGTGCGCCTTGTCTAAGATAGCAGCCAGCTCTGATAGACTGCAGAGGTGATCGGTAACCGTTGGTAACGAGCGGTGAACTAGGGAATTTTAAAAAAAACACCTTCATTCTTGAGAATGGTGAGGATATGTCGCCAAGTTGCTTGATTTTACATGGACTTTGCATTTTAACCATCTATGATATGGGGACACTGCTAGTATACAAACCATAATACTGAATATTTTAGATTTACCGAGTGTTTCTTAGACCTGATACTTACCATCGAGGCATATTATCCCAGTCATATGGGATGTTAAAAAATTCAGTGAAGTAGTATGTCCCACAGATCAGCGGAAGCTGAATGCAGAAATGGTTGAACAGGAGCATTTTAAAGCACCTCCACTGGCCTTCCCAGGTCTCTGGTCTATCCTGCAACACAAGCAGAAGAGAAACTTTGATGCTGAACAAGCAGAACAACTTGTATCTCAGTTGTGGTTTACTTTACTTTTTGTGCCCTGAGCAGATGTTTTTATAGAAACCAGTGTGAGGTCGATACGATGTTTTGACCGTCTCTTATTATTGCACCATCGCAGCAGACAAAAAAAAAAACCCCAATTGTGGAGATTTTTATTTTTTTCTTGTTACGCTTTTTCCCGATCGGATTAAATCATTTTATATTTTGATAGATCAGAAATTTCTGAACACAGCGATACTAAATGGGGATTTTTTATTTAATGGTTTTATGTTTAATGGGGCAAAAAGGGGGTGTCATAACAACCCATCGGCACCCCACGATCATGTGACAGGGACGTCGATGGGCGGGATGTGTGACGAGCTTCCCAGGTACGGACTGGGGCAGAAATTCAGCCCTGGCATTTGAAATCCCACAAGCCCATGCTGTCCCCAAGAACCAGATGGGATACATTAATAATATTACCCTGGATGGAGGAAAACAAGATTTACTACAAGGCCAATATTTCTAATGATGCCTGTGACCTGCTGGGGTAAGTGACGGAGTCAGCGACTTTGTGCTCCGTCACTACTCTTAACAGCATGGGTGTCGTGAGAACACCGATTCTGTTAACAATGTAGCAGACAATGCGGCCCACGACCAGACAGGCCCTTCTGGCATTTGCCAGAATTGCCAGATGGCCAGTCCGGCCCTGGCACTTCCTGATGGTTAAATCCCGCTGTCAGTGATTGACAGTGGGATTTAACTGATCAATAGCCACTGTCAGAGAACCACTCCACACACAGCTGTTAAAGGCACACGATAGCTAATTAAATCAGTCATCATGTGCAGGGAAAGATCTGGGCTTGGCATGCGAGCCCACGCTAAAGGCAGGGAAACAACCTTTGACAAAAATAAATCAAAGGTCGTGAAGTGGTTGTTCGGTCTTCTGATGAAGACTGCAGAGTTCTGAATCCTTACAGTGCACACACTGCACGCTGTCAGGATTCTCCAGCATTACCAAAGAGAGGGCGGTCAGGTGACTGCAAGTATGAGAATTACATACTTCCGACCATATTCCAACTAGACGTGCCGGACCTTGATCAATTCACTTGTACTGAATGAGGCCGAGCAGGTCTGGCCGACACGTGACCACATGTACGGAAATCTTGTTGGCAACACCAACGAATCTGAACAGCGTGCGGTGCACACACTAAGGATTCCGAAGTCTGCAGTAACATACAGGGACTGCAGACTTGGCAGAAGACCAGAAAGCCTGTTACGGATTAGATCAGGAGAGTTAGGGCCCCGTCACACATAGCGACGCAGCAGCGATCCTGACAACGATATTACTTTGTCAGGATCGCTGGTGTGTCGCTACATGATCACTGGTGAGCTGCCAAACAGGCAGATATCAGCAGCGATTAGGACCAGCGAGAGGAGGGTAACAAGCGACGCACATTTAGCTACCCACTGTGTACCTTAGTTACCAGCGCGCTGGTGCAGGGAGCTGGTAACCAAGGTACACATCGGGTTTATAAGCAGCGCGCGGCACTTAGCACGCAGGTAACTAAGGTAGACATCGGGTTTTTAAGCGCTGCGCGCCGCTTAGGATCCCGACGTTTACCTTAATTACCAGTGCGCTGATCGCTGGTCTCCCGCCTGTCACACGCAGCGATGCGTGCTGGTCAGTGAGACAAGCGATCAAAAAAATGTCCTGGCCATTCCAGGACGATCAGCGATAACCGGCAGGGGGGCCGGTCGCTGGTCAGTGTCACAAAACTTGTGATTCAGCAGCTAGCGAGATCGCTTTGTGTGACGGGGGCTTTAGATTAGTGGGGGTTGGATTTCCGTCCGCCTCGCTTATCAGCTGATTAAAGGGACTTGTACGCTCCAGCGTGCTGCATGGGCCCCATTCATCATTGACAGTTTTTAGGATGAATAACTCTTAATTGATGACTTTTTGATTTGTGCCTTTTTTCACGCTGTCTTTGTGGTTTAGTTAGTTTTCTGTGTTTCAGGTCAAAGTGGCTTTTCCGGAGGGTTCACACCGATTCATAGGAATTTGGTGCAACTCTACTCCATTACAGGCCCTGGAGTCATTTTATGCACTCCACAAATTTTGCAACATTTTGGAAAATGTACGACCTTTGTCACTAAGGTATGGCAAAATAGTTCTAATCCAAACCAAAAATTTGTGGCTTTGTGCAAAATGCATGAATCACGTGCACCAGTTTTATGAACTTGGTGCAAAAATACATTAGCGAAAACCACAAGCCAGAAAAGAAAAGGGACTTTAAAAAACACAAATGATGAATCAGGCCTCATGGCTTCTATATCACTGATCTACCTAGTATAGAAGCTCAGACAGATCCACTTGAATAGAAGCGAACTGCGATGAGCTGCAGGACGAGGTTCAGTCACTACCACAGTAAATAGATACGAGAACAGAACCATTGTTCCAGGCGCAACATTTTAAAAAAGACATCAACAAACTGGAGCAAGTTCAGAAAAGAGCAACCAGAATGGTGACCGGTCTGCAAACCCTGTCTTATGAGGAAAGGTTGCAGGATTTGGGAATGTTTAGCTTGCAGAAGAGAAGACTGAGAGAAGACTTAATAGCTGTCTACACATATCTTAAGGGCTGTCACATTGTAGAAGGATCATCTTTATTCTTATTTGCACAAGGAAAGACTAGAAGCAATGGGATGAAACTGAATGGGAGGAGACACAGATTAGATATTAGAAAAAACTTTTTGACAGTTAGAGTGATCAATGAGTGGAACAGGCTGCCACGAGAAGTGGTGAGTTCTCCTTCAATGGAAGTCTTCAAACAGAGGCTGGACAGACATCTGACTGGGATGATTTAGCGAATCCTGCTTTGAGCAGGGGGTTGGACCAGATGGCCCAGGAGGTCCCTTCCAACTCTACGATTCTATGATTCACTGATACTTATCAATTAACTTAAATGGCCATATGCCTCTCTCATGGATAG